>NC_045541.1:96866810-97166810 GCF_009769535.1 Thamnophis elegans | reverse complement strand
ATGATGAAGATGGTTAGTATTATTAACTTTATGATTCCCAGGACCAAACAGTAATACATATGTTACAAGAATATATACCACACAAATGAACCAATGATTTACATTAAATGGGAACAATGACTTCTAAGAGCCATTGCTAATACAGATATTTTGTCATTGCATTAGAAATGTTAGCAGGTTAATTACTATATAACATAATGAAGACTTCTTGCTCCTGCAACTAGGTAATGATAGGTGTATTAGTTTCATATGTCATTGAGTGGATGGAATTAATGATACCCATCATTACGTACTTTTATAGAATGATAGACTTCTCAAGAATCTGTCTTCACATATTCTAAGGAGTCTTCTCCAACATCAAATTTCAATATGCAATATCATCTATATCTATATCTTATATTCCCAATCACTATTCTATTCTATTCTATTCTATTCTATTCTATTCTATTCTATTCTATTCTATTCTATTCTATTCTATTCTAGCCTAGCCTAGCCTAGCCTAGCCTAGCCTAGCCTAGCCTAGCCATATATATTACTGTATATGTAATATAATATATAATTCTAATAATATAATTTCTTGTCTCTTCTAATACCTTTATGAAATTCTGAATCTGGAAATAGTTCCTTTCTGAAATCTTTGTCTTTCTTAGTTTTGGCTTCCCTTCTGTTCTTGCCATTTCTACCGATGGTTGATATTTTTATAATATATTTTTTCTTGATCTTTGGCAGTATTTTTCTCATATTCATAAAAATTCAGCAAATAGCTAGGCCTTACTCTATGTACATTCTGTATATGTTCTCTACATTCTATTGCAGGAGAGGGGTTCTCAGTGTTCTCTGACCTTGATTGTTTTCTTGTAGCCATTTTACTACCCAAATTAGGTGACAGTGCTAGTAGGAAATTGGAGTTTGCTCTCATTTTATATTCTATGGCTTGATCTGTCACTGTTGGTGGGAATGGTTCTTTAATTGGGCAGTTTACTGTTGGCTTGATTGGCAGTTCCTTTATTATATTGTTTGCTTCTAAATTGTTAGTCTATTGTTAATCTTGGTGATACTCTTTGGTCTTTTGGATGTTGATTGCTGGGGAGCAGATGCTTTTGTCTTTTTGTTCTCTTTTTGACTTGTTGATTGTCTCTTTTTATACTTGGCTTGGTCTAGGATCTCATTCAGAGGGCAAGCGAATAAAATATAAAAAGAGAGCAAATCCCACTTCCTACTAGTACTGATGATGTTACCTAATTTGGGTAATGAAACGTTTGCAAGAAAAGAACCAAGCTCAGAGAGCACGAAGAATCACACGTTTCAAACATGAGCTACAAATATTCTCCTCATTGCCTGAGAGTTGAAAGTGCTGCCTGAGAACTGAAAGGCTAAATTCCAAACTAACTAACTAACTCACAACACACACACACACACACACACACACTTATGACTGAGTGATTCTTATTAGATCTTATCATATAATAATGCAAGTTTGAAGAGCTTGTGTAGAAAGATTTTTAAGAAATAAAACGAGTATGAGCTTCAACGATATTTGGGAGATTGCATGAATTCATGCAGAGAAATATTTTGTCTGTTATTCTCCAGACTAGTATAAATCAAGAAACATTGATTATAAAGTGATATATATGAAAGTTCAGGCTTATTTTATAATTGGGATTTGTCTCTGGATTGTCGTAAATCATGGAAAACCAGTTCATAAATCATTATTTTGTCAGAGTAATTCATGCTGATAACTTTGTTTGTTTTCCTAACAAAAGCCATATGAGTTATTAAGAGAATCATCCTTTACCCAGGAAAATATACTAGGAAAGCTTCCCAAAGCAGTAGTCTCTAAATTTTGTATATCTCTTGATTTCATACTAGTAATAAATCTAATTGGTGGGCATTATAAAAATCAGAAAAAGACCTTTTTGATAGCCTTTTGATTAATTGAACTTTCAATTAAAAAAACCCACTTAGCGTGCAGATAAATTCTTAATTTCTATTTTGAGACCCATACAGAAATATGAATTGGGAAAAGGACAGCTGCGGTCAGAAACTGGGAAAACTACCCAGATTTGGAAACAAGATATCAAATGAATGTCATCTATATATAAAAAGGCAGGGAAGAGGAAAGACTTGTGTAATAAAGACCATGGACTATAGAAGTAGAGTCTTGAGACCTGATGATGGTTAACAATACCTTGCCTAGATGAAAATGTCATGATTCTATGAAGAGTCTACAGAACGATGCCCAGGCAAGCTGATAAGAAAGCAGATTTTGAAGGGAAGGCTCTACTAGCTTGAGTGCTTAAATATCTGCTGATGGAACTGAAAAGTGGCAACTAAAAATGGCATTACTTGGTAGACACATTTTTCTTTCTGCATCCAAGGTCATTTGCCTGTCTGTGGAATATGTCAGGCATTAAATGTAGACAAGGCAAGGGAGAAAAAGAGTGTGGCAAACCAGAATAAATGTCTCCAGAATAAAAAAAAACATGATTTTTTAATAAGCTGACCTCATTCCCTGTTGACTCTTCCCTCCCAAACCCAGTCCGAAAACCACTCATTTTTTGGCAACAGCTGAAAGGATACTGATTACATAAAAAATATTGGGGAGTCACAATTTCTGTACACTAGAATGATTGTAGCAGCCCTTTTAATTTACCTATATCGGAGACTGGGATGCCCTACCCAACTATTGTCAAGTGCCATTAGTAGGTTTCATAGAAGATCAATGCAGCAGGCTGAATACTAACATCACAAAGTTGTTTGTGTAAACACATCCACACATAAATATTCTACACACACACAAACACACACACAAATGTCAGTTGCCAGGAAAAAAATAGAGATTCAGGCAGTTCAAATGAATATAAAAATTTATTGCAAGCTTAAGCTCTGTACAAGAATCTGAGCTACTAATAGTCAAAGAAAATTAGTGGGAGCTAAGAAAGGCATTCAAAGTTGGGGTGCAACTTTGCACTCTTCATGCTCTTTTGGGCATGCAGGAACTCATGACTGATTATGCATTTAACCCTTTCCCCCCAACTTGGTCATCTCCTACAATAAACACACACACATATACATACCCACCAATACACAGAGACACTGGCACTCCCACAGATATACACACCCATACAAATGTTTCTGTTTTTTTCCTGTAGGAAAATCAAATTATTCCTGAGTAATTACTACCAAGTGATAAAGTTATCATTTGGTGAATACATTTTCATTGATGCATTGATAAAGCTATCTGTGAAAGAAAAGACCCAATATTCACCCATTCAGTCATTTTCCAATGGCAAGCATGCTTTGTTTTTTCCAAAATAGACCCTGTTAAATCTTAAACACATTGGAAATTAACCCTGTTAGGACTGTGGGTTCCCAGCATTTATTGTACTAAAAAAAAAAAATATCTAAAGAGCAAAAGTTGCCTAAATGCATATTAGTGAGGTGAATATTTCTTGTACTGTGCCAGATTAAACTATGCAATGATTTTATACGATGTAATGATTTTCATGGAAAAGCTTTAGCAGGAGTGACTCCTTGTCATTATAGCAAACTGGCTTATGCAGAGGGAAGTTAGCGATATGTGAACAATCATTATGCTATGTCAAGTTTCATTTTAAAGACCATAAGTAAACCTTTTTATGAGAAAAGCAAACTACTTCACAGTCTTATGGAAGGACATAAATCATGTTTTTTTTACCTCCTCTATGAACCATTAGAAGACAAGTTCTAATATTTCAAATGGGACAAGCAATCTATACACATGAATCATAATTTGAGTTCCATTATAACCAACCTTATGGATACCACTCAATGGCTTATGCTTAGTACAGTTCTAAAATTAATAATAATGCTTGATTTTGAAGTATCGAATCCTGCACATTTTTTTTCCTTGAGAAATGAAGGCAACCAGTCATTTACACCTTTGTAGCTGAATATAAATGGATAAAATCATTTTTGTTGCTAAGGAATGCTAAAGGATAGGTGCGAGGAATTTACAAAGAAAAAAGCCCAGACTCAAAATATGTCATGATGCTGCAACTCAAAACGATTTAGTCAAAAGTACATTCTATTTCAATTCAGTGGGTTTTATTTCATTTTAGGTGCATTTAGGTTCTTGTAACCGAGATAGAATGTAAGATGGTCATGTTTTTTTTTTTAAATTTTTGTCTTTTTAATTGCTTGGTATTTTTAAGGAGACTGTGGGTCAAGAGAAATTTTCCTTTTGTGACTGGAAAATGTTATCACCTGCCAGAAAGGAAAAGGAAGGGAGGGAGGGAGGGAAGAAGGGAGGAAGGAAGGAAGGAAGGAAGGAAGGAAGGAAAGAAAGAAAGAAAGAATTTTAGCTGACAGGTCCTTGGTACTCACTGCAAAGTGATTTTGTTAGTGATATCAGTAGAATAAGAATGTTCATCCATTATAGATTAGTCAATTACCTCCTTACGACCTATTAGATCACACAGATTAGGCCTCCTCCGAGTTCCATCCGCCAGTCAGTGTCGACTGGCAACTACGCGGAGGAGAGCCTTTTCAGTAGTAGCTCCGACCCTTTGGAACGATCTCCCCGTGGAGATTCGTACCCTCACCACCGTCCAGACCTTCCGCACAGCCCTTAAGACCTGGCTATCCCGTCAGGCCTGGGGATAAAGATTGTAATCCGTCCCCACCCAAATGATGAATGAATGTTGTGTTCTATTTTTACTTATGTATTGTTTTATGTCTTACTGTCTTGTATTCCCCTCCCCATAAATTGTAAGCCACCCTGAGTCCCCTCAGGGAAAAGGGCGGCCTATAAATAATAAACCATAAACCATAAACCATAAACCATAGTCTAAGTATAAGATTATATTACCAAGGATTGTTTTGGTAAAACTTGTTTTCATTCTCACTAAACTGTGGTAAAAGTACTTCAGCACTGCTGTTCTCTGTAATTACTTATCAAATTTTCTCACATCATCATATTCAGTTCAAATTAATTTATATTTTTAATGCTCAAACTGGAATAATTAGGATAAGATGTACATGCATGAAAATACTACTCTTCACATATACTTTGTTGTATACACTGGATTTAGTTCAGAATCTTGTAATGGCATTCCTTATTTTAGTGTGGCTTGCGAATATTTTTTCTCTTAAAATATGCTTTTCTTTTTTTTTTACAATTTATGTACAAGGAAAATTTAGCGCAGCTGGACAATAAACTTATTTTTGAAGCAGAAGCCATCTGTAGTACTAAATATTGCCTTAGGTATATTCTAAAGCAGGGGTTCTTAAACTTCATTGCCACCTGTCCAACTCTGCCCCAAATGTAACTAAAATAAAACAGAGACAGATGGTGCACCTAATGAAGATTACTTTTGTCCCTGACCTGGAAAAGGTGAGCAGATGAAGAGAAAATTGAAGGAGCTAACCTCTCTCCAAACTTGCTTTAAAGTTCCTGTGGGAAAGGGACTCTAGAGATGGAAAAACTTCAGAAGAATACAAACTTCCTAATCATTTTTGTAGAGGCTTGCCCTTTGCAGAGTTCACAGAAGTAGAATAACCCCAACCTACTTCAGGGTTTGAAGTTTATTTCTCTTTCTACATATGATGAGATTATGTATAACCTCATCTGCCACCACAACTAGAAATGAATGAATCAGTCAAGTTTGATTTCATTTACTTTCTCAACTTTGCATACTAATTTGCATATTTTGCTATAAATATATGGATTTTTGCAAAAGTGGGAGGGAAAAGTGCAAACACAAACATATTCCAGTTTGTATTCAAGAAATAAGTACATTTCCCCTCTATTTTCAGTAATTGAATCAAATAATGACGATCATGTTTTAAACAATCAACACTGAGCAAGTATCATAACTTTTGCATGACCTGACCTGATCCTTCTGAATCTTTCACTTCAGACATTTTGAAGTTGGTGATACATATGAATTAATTCTGAAATCCTTCATTTTGGAACAAGCTTTCATTTGTCTAAGCTCAATCCTTTTCTCAGATAACATTTTGAGGAACAAAATGTTCCTGTTATTTCTTGTTATTTATCTTCCTAATTTCTTGTTATTTATCTCAATTTTTTTCCAACTAGAGCAATAATAGGAAGGAAGGAAGAAAAAGAGAGAAATAAAGAAAAGAAAGAGAAAAGAAATAAAAAAATTGAGGGTGGAGATCTTCACTTTAATAATAAATTATCATAAATAAATTATGATAATACACACACACACACACAAACGCACAAACGCACACACGCACACACACCCCCCAAAATGTTAGGACAGTGCTGAATGTGTATACCTGGAAAAACGTTAATGTCTTTTTTAAGTGAGTAAAGCAATTTATGTCTGAGGTATCTGTTGAATTACACGTGATAGAAATTTACTGAAATTTGTATGTTTAAAATGTTAATTTCAGAGATAAATGACAAGCCTTCCCTTTCAGAACTATTTTTGGTGCTCCTTTTAATATGATAATTTAAAAAAGCTGTTGAGAATTCCCTGGATGTCAGCAGATTTTACCATGATCATATTATATTAAAAGTAAAAAAGATAATGGAATCACTAGAGTTTCCTTTTACACAATTCAAAATGATATTCTTATAGGGAGCGTTGCTTTGTTGAATCAGAGTGAAGATAATTCATTTGAACAATGGATATTTGCTTCAGAAGAATAGATGGCTATTTGGGATATTAATTTTTAAATGTTAATGTATGTTGTTTTCAGTTGAGATTGAAGATGCAACTTGATGTTTTTATCTGACGTTAATAATGGTTACGTTTTTTGGAGCAGTGCTGGTTTCAGGATTAATACTTTTTTTTTTCTAGGCAAACATTTGAATATATCCATTACACCTTATATTGTCCTAAGCTTACAATATGTGACACTTATCTTTGGCACAACTCATTTCATCTGGAAATTCTGCCTAAAAATTCGAGGAAGCTAGTATGAGAATGCACTTGAATTTCTCATTTAAACACTCTATTCTTATTGACTTAATTAAATATTAATAGTTAACTTTCGTTCTTTTCCTATTTTAATTTCTACATTTTGCCCACATTTGGCTGGTGGTAGAGTAATAGAGAAATATTTTTAAAAAGCACTAAAAGCATCTATTTATATTAACTTTAAAGATGGCAACAAGCAGAAATACGTACATCCAATGCTGATAGCAGAATTAAATTTCCCAACAGCCTGGTTTGGGGAATATATTTTGGATGCTTGTATATAGTATGTTTCCTGTTACAATTGTGCATCTATGAAAGTAGGAGTTATGCATCTGATTGCAGTTTCATGAGACTTGTTTTCCTCCCTGCAGATGTTGATGAGTGTGCTGCTAAGATGCATTATTGTCATGCCAATACAGTGTGTGTTAATTTGCCTGGATCATATCGCTGCAACTGTGTCCCAGGATATATCCGGATTGATGATTTTTCATGTACAGGTAAGATTTTAATGTGATAGCTATCTCCCATGATAACTTAAAAATTAATGGCAATGAAATATTGGAAGGGACTAAATATTATTTGTACCATATGTTAGATAAAAAGGGTAGAATAGAGTAGAGTAGAATACAATTCTTTATTGGCCATGTATGATTGGCACACAAGGAATTTATCTCCGGTGCATAAGCTTACAATGTACATACAGTATAAACAGCAAGTAATATGCATATATCATAAATCATGTTACAATCATCAAGGATACTTCCCTGAATGTAGAAAAATAACTTGTGTAACAACTGTGTAACATGCAGAAACCCATTTATTAAAACTCGTATATGTAAGGATTATGCAAATTTTATATATAGGTTTATTAATAATATTTATTACAAAGTTGCAGTATTAAGAATGCACTAATGTAGAAATATAGTGATTTATATAACCTGATCTATAATAATGAAATACAATTTGCATTCATGGATAAATAAAGATAGAAATATAAAATTTACTATTGTATTTTGAGATTTAAATGTAAATTATTGTGTGTACTAGATATTTGTGTTTTTGATGAAACTTTTAGAATATTGGAAAATAATTTATATTCACATAAATATGTATTTAGTCATTTATATTAAGAAAATTATTTAGAATATTATTTTTTATTTAGAAAATTATTTTCTATTTAGAAAAATTATATTTTAAATGTGTCTCAAAATTACGGAAATGAATTTAGAGACCTTAAATAAACTATTGCTACTTTACTTAATGTAATTCAAATCATCTTTCATTAGACTGCATGAACAATGTACACTCAAAGGAATTGGTGAACTATGCTAATGTTAATGTTGTCAGCATATAGTATCAATTATTACACTATAGTCAGAATGGGTAGAATTTATACCATTGCATTTTAAATAGCAATTTGTATGAAAAGTGTATAAAATGAAATTAATTCAAAGCAAGACAAAAGGACAGTAAGATTTGTTCAGAATAGTTTAGTTCAAAGAAGAAGAATGAGGACTTTGAAAAAGGCACAAAAAATGGGGGATACTTCCCATAACAAGATGATTTCCCAAAGAAGAAATAGTTTCTGTGTGAACTGAATGAAGCAATATCACTTTGGTGTAAAAGAACAGGAAAGTGTGAATAAAATATCAAGATGAATTGGCCAAACTGATGGTTTAAGCTTGTAGGAAAATATTACAAATGTATGAGATTTATAGTTCTTTGGAGCCATCACAAACTACAAGGTGCTGTGTACAATAGAATGCCTCTTGATTTTTTGGAACTTAACTAAACTTTTGAGCTGAGTGGGTATACAGAGAAGTGTGACCAAATGTTTCATTTAGGAAGTAAATCATACAAGTTGTGAACTGTGCATTTTTCTGAGTCTAAATAACTGGATAAAAATAACAAGTAAATTGGATGTACTTTCTGATATTCAGTGAGTCATTTTTCCTGGAAAAATGAGATTGTTCTCTTAAACGTAAGACTTTGTGAAAGTGTATAATGATTTGTTGGTCTAATGAGGAAGGATGCAAGTCTTATCTTGAGAAGATACCATTACTTACCTACTTGAATAATTGCATATTATTCCTTATCTTCTCTTTCATACTAATTCAGAATGAGGTCTGAAATTATAGCATTGTGGGGATAGCTGCCAGCTTCCCTGATGCTACCACTTATTTGACTACCCCACAAATCAATGGGAGACAAAACCCAAATGTTTGTACTGATCCCAAAGCTGTCTTTGGATGGGACTGAATAAAGAGGAAAACATTAATTGAAGAGTGTTAAATCTAAGAACACAAGAGGCTGTATATCGAAGTGTTCTGGACCAGGAGAGGGGAGATCCAAGTTCTAGTTGCTTCTTACGCAGAAAAGACAATTTGGCCACAAACTCCCTCTTAACCCTAACCAATGCCAGGCTCTAGGACAAGTCAGCTGAAAAACAGTTCCTCTAGTCATGTGTTGTGTTGATATTTTTAACTTTTGAGAAACAAGTAGAACCCTGTAATGCCAAGAAAAACAATAACAGCTAAGAAAAAGCCTGTCTCAATGAGGGCCTGACAGCCTTATAAAGATAACCATGGTTAGATGCAAGTAGAGATGGGAGAAGTTCACTGAAAGGGAACAGCGAAGGGAAGGTGTGCAAGGTGCATTTACGGTCTTCACATTATGTATAATTAGATAATAAATGCATTAATCTCTGACAGGCTTAACTGTTTATTTCTAGGTGCATTCTGTTTCTATTTCTGTATACCCTTACATTTTCTTACATTTTTCAATCTAAAACTTTTTTTTAAAAAATACTTTGTTTTGGATGAACTGCATCCGTCTTTGGAGATCAATTTCATAGCTCATCATTCAAGTGTGTTTCAGTGTGCTTTTGTGCTACAGTGAATTGCTTCTAACCTTCATTTCCCCACTGCATCTGTTACGTGAATTGGCTAGATTGTCTTTGGTAGGCAATAAAGAATTCTCCAGATTCTCATATCTGTAAAAGGGTGAATTTCATACAGACACTGGAACAAGTGCAGGCTGACCTGGTGCAATTTTAACAAATGATCTGTGAAAAAATAAACAGTGATTTGCCAAAGATCTCACTGGAGTACCAAAGACAATCTGAAAAGTATAGATAATTGCACTTTTCAGTATAGATTCAATAGCATTATTAAAAGCCTTTCATGGTTCTGAATACTGGAAAAAGAACAAGAAGCTATTCAATATGTATTCCCAGTTCATTTCAATCTGATGCTCCAATAAAACAATGCTAGCTTTGTTAGTTTAAATTATGTCAATTTTCTGTATCTAGAACAGGGAAATGTACATTATCTAAGATCTTTGATTTTTTTTATTGTTATTGATTACATTTCACCTGGGAATGCAGACAAACTGAAGATGTAAACAAGTGCACAGAGTTCAATTGATGAGCTAAAGGGGATCTAAACTTTGCTCAATCAAACTACTTTTTTGCTCTTCTTTGAAGCAATAAAGCCATCAAAAGTACTTCTCTATCATCTGCTCCACTTTTTTGTTTAAATTTCCTAGTTCTTTTCTCATAAAATAACTTTCCTCATTTCTGCAAATATGCCAGGTGTTGATTATTGATTCTTGTGAAAATCACAAAGATGTCCTACTGATCCTTCCTGCAGAATTTCACTAGTCAGGAAGGGCTAACATCTCAACTGCAGGAGGCAGAGATGATATTACCTGTTTCTTAGAACTAATAGATTCAAATGATTGCAGGAACTGGGTATAACTAGTTTAATGAAAAGAAGGACTAGGGGAGACATGATAGCAATGTTCCAATATCTCAGGAGTTGCCACAAAGAAGAGGGAGTCAAACTATTTTCCAAAATACCTGAGGGCAGGACAAGAAGCAATGGGTGGAAGCTAGTCAAGGAGAGAAGCAACTTAGAACTGAGGAGAAATTTCCTGGCAGTTAGAACAATTAATCAGTGGAACAACTTGCTTCCAGAAGTTGTGAATGTTCCAACACTGGTAGTCTTTAAGAAGAGATTGGACAAGAATATGTTGGATAACCACTTGTCGGAAGTGGTGTAGGGTTTCCTGCTTAGGCAGAGGGTTGGATTAGAAGACCTCCAAGGTCACTTCCAACTCTGTTATTGTATTCTATTGTATTGTATTCCCAAATAACTTCAGAAGATGGAGCTTATATTACCTCCAGTAGACTTGACCAGCCAAGCACATAAACATACTTTGATTGTAGACATCTCCAGCATTGGTTTGAATTGGATTTGGAACTTCTAAATTGATAAGTTGAGCACTCAGTGGATTTTTGTTCATATTATAGGAGAATTGTTTTAAAAAAAAACCATTTAAGCCAGGGATCAGTAGAGAATTCAGCTGAAGCACAAATTTATTATGGTGCCAGAGATAAGAAGCATGGCTAAAGACAGAGGGGATATAACCCCTGTTTATGTAATTTTGCAAATCAAGTATACATGTAGTTGGTACAGCAACAGAATTATTTGGATATATATATAGATATGGTGTAATATATTAAGGAAGTAAATGAGAGTAGAACTATGAAAAAGTGAGGCAGAATTCTATAAACCTGTGATAGTGAACCAATGGCACACGTGCCCGAAGTGGCAGATGGAGCCATTTTGCCTGGCATGCATGGTGTCGCCCATTCCTCTTCTGGGTTTCTGGCATGCAAGAATCAGCAGTGCCATGAACTGGAAGAGCTGGTTTTCCGTTTTCTGGGGTGAGCATGCATGCTGGCCAGCAGATCGTCCTGTGTGCATGTGCAGCAGTAACCAGAAGGCTTGCTGCCTAGCGTGCATGCGTGCAACGGAAACCAGAAGTTCATTTTCCAGCATGTGCATGCCCCCTGGGCAGCTTCTCTTCCAGATTGCGGCTCAGACAAGTGCACTTGTTTCAGTGCCGAAAAGGTTCACCATCACTGCTATTAATAGACTGCTATTAATGGTAGTTTTGAGAGGCAGCATTAGTGAACAAATCTTTGAAGATTTTGTTTTAAAAACGTCCTTATTTCTAGAACCTCTCCATATATATCAGCGTTCCTCGGCTTCTCTAAACCCTTTATGGCTGAGCTGACAATTTCTTTTTTTGAGGAAATGTTTTTTTTCAAGCGAATAATATATCAGCCCAATTTGAAGCCATATTTTCTTCTTCAGTATCCATCTTCTTTTTCTTCTGTTTACTGTTCCTAGATTCAGGGCAATTTTGTTTGTAAATGGGAGTTTGTTTAGAAGAGTTAAATAGAAATTTACTAAGGGAAACATTTTAAAAAAAAGTTATTTAAAAGATAGCCCATAGTGTGTCACAAAATTAGATTTGTAGCAAGATGTGGATATATTATAGAAGTAAATTGTGTATTTGGGAAAGCAGAGTTCATCCCACAGCAGGGAAAAATCAATGATGTTTGTAAATAATAGATATATAATAAGCCACTACTTGTTTGATATATTGAGAACAAAGCATAGTAAAAAAAAATTCTGTATTGTACATTATTGTTAAAATTGTCTTTTTAGTTAGAGAAACAGTTTCTGAGTAAGAGGAAGATCACTTTGTGAGAAAAGTGCTTGTTGCTTGTTTAAGCATCTGTATAAATGCTTGAGTTCATTCTCAATACTGTTCTCCATATTGTTTCAGGTTCCACTACAGATTAAATATTGGGTATGATAAAACTGGTTCCTTCCAAATATTTTGGCTTTCAGTAGCCATAAACCTTAGTAAGCTGAAGTAATAGGCTGTGAAAATTGTAATTCAAAATATTTGAAGGACATGAGGTTAACTGTCCTAAAATATATCATATACTACACTTCTAATATATTCAGTATATTATATATGAGACCATTGATGCATTATGACAGGAGAATGGAAGTCATCTTCCTATAATGCTTTTTGGGAGGAGTTAATGGTGCACAAATGCATTTTCTTTTTACAATTCTGTGTAGAAGGTAAAAATATTGTAAGAAAGAGTTTTATTCCGTTGTTCATCTTTGTAGAACCAACATTTATAGTTTTAGGTTTTTAAAATACTAGTGTACAATACATTCATGGACTAAAGGTTTCTGGACCATTTGAATATTCATTTTGTAACATTAGCCTTTGAGATCTGAGTATGTTTGCATGTATAAAGGAATGTATTTGAAACCTGGTGCACACATAGATTTATGTTTTATTTCCTAAAAATAATTTGTTCAGGAAGGCATAAATATCCCTTTACTCCTTAAAAAGAAGAGGTACCATAAAGCTCTAACTGCATGGAGCTTCAAGTACAATTCTTTTCAGAATAGTTGGTCTCTATTTGTAGCAGAATTAATAGGACTATGATCAGTGGTATGATTCAATTTTTTTTTAATACTGGTTCTGTGGGTGTGGTTTGATGGGCGTTGCATGCCTTGGTGGGTGTGGATGGTGGGCATGGCAGGAGAATGATATTGTAAAAGCTCCTTTCCCTCCCCACTCCTGAGGAAGGTTATTGCAAAATCTCCATTTCTTCCCAATCAGCTGGTGGTATTGACCAGTTCTCTGAACTACTCAAAATTTCCCCTACTTGTTCTCCAGAACTGGTCAGAACCTGCTGAATACCACCTCTGACTATTATACATAATTTGACATGTTTGTTCATTACCCAGAGGAAGGAGGGAGGAAGGAAGGAAGGAAGGAAGGGTATTTATGTATAGTTGAAAGAAAGAAACATCCCTACACAAAATGTAAGTGTGCTTGTTCCTTTGTTATTGATGGTTGTTCCAGAAAGGAAGGAAGGAAGGAAGGAAGGAAGGAAGGAAGGAAGGAACCACATTTGTTCTACCTGTTGTGAATATATTGGTTTTCTTTATATTTAATTTTGTTCCCATTTTTCATGGTTCTCGTTGGCTTTAAGTACTTTAGAGTATGCATATCCTTTGCATTTTTGCTACCAGGATAGGGTCACCAATGCAGCAAATGGTTTTAATGTTTGTTTCTTCAATTTTGAAGCCATGCTCATTTTCTAAACCAGCTTCCCTTAATATATATTCTGGATATAAATTGAACAAATAAGGGGAGAGTATGCAACCTTGTCACACTCATTGCCAACCTGGAGCAGTATATTTCTCCTACTTCTGTCCGTACTGTGTCTTCCTGACCTGAAATGTTTCTCCTGAGGACAATGAGATGAACAGGGAGTTACATTTTTTCTTTAATTTTAAGTGATTTTATTGAATTTTAAAAATTCAATAATTTTTATTAATAAAAGTAGAGAATGAGAGTAAAATAAAAGTGATACAAAAAAGGGAAAGATAAAATAGAAACTTCAGAAACTATGAGATAGGGGGGAAAAAAGAAAAAGAAAGAAAAAGAACTTAAAAAGTGCTTTTTCACAGCAGTTACAAATAGACTTAATATCATCATCCTACTTTGAAATTACATTGCATAGATTACTTCTTCCCATATCCAACCCTTTTCAATGGGCAAATCCAATAGTCATTAACTCAGTTTTATTCATTTTCTAGAAATATCCAGAAAGAGTTTCCAGTATTTTGTAAATGTACTTATTGTCCTATTGCTGATGAAGTAAGTCAATTTTAGGTTTCTATCTGCATTGGAGGATCCTAACCATTGTTTTGCTAGCATGTGAAATTAAGGAAACTGTACTATAGTTTCCACATTCTAGCAAGTCTCCTTTTTTGAGTAATGGAATATAGATGTAGACCTCTTCCAATCATTTGAGCATTTTGTCATTTTTCAGCTGGCATAGTTTGGTTAAAACCTTGATTTCAGTGGGTATATTTCAGTGGGTATTTCATCAGTTTCTGTAGCTTTCTGATTTGACAATGAATGGACTATTAATCTACACCCCTTTAATACTCTTGAAGTGAGTACAGGCTCTTGAAGTGAGGAATATCTTCTAAGGTATCTTGGATGTTGACAGCTATCCTGTATAGTATTTTAATACACTCCTTGCATCTTCTTTGATCTCTTTTGAATTAGTTACTATCTGTTCATTAGCATCATTAGCATACCAATTCAAAGCACGAATCTCCTTCTGAATTCTGAGATCTTTTGAAAGACTTTTCATGTTTTTCCATTAATCCTACCCATAGTTAACCACAACTGTTTGAGATGGTTTCAGGATGGTGACACATATGTGCTGATATCATGACATAAACTTTTCCTTACTTACTGACACAAGTGCAGAAAGGAATGTGTTTAATATTCTGTTGACATATCACTTTCTTCCATCTCCTGTGTGGACAGTTGTGGACATACCTCTGTGGAGTTATTGGTCTGCGCATATATCAAGGTGACTACCTATCGCTAGTGAGTAGTGGCTAGAGTATTTTGGATAAAAATGGTATTAAATGTAATTGCTAACAGGAAAATATGACATTAATTTATTCAATTGACTTTAATATAGATTTCCAGTTCAACAGTCTCTGGGCAGCTTACAAAAATCCAATACCAGTTAAAACTATTCAAAACATATAATAACAGCCCAAAACAGTCTGGATTAAAATAGACAATAAAACAGCACAGGAGTTTCCCTGGCCCTCACCCAAAACCTAACCAAACCAAACTAAACAAAAATATATTAAGCTGCTGCTTGGAACCCCAGCAGTGAAATCATCCATATCTCTGGAGAGATAGTCTCCAGAGGGTGGGAGCAATGACAGAGAAAGTATGTTTCCTAGGGTCCAACAGATGACTAGAAGGGACATGAACCAAACCCATTCTTCCCAAACATAATGGGTGGGCAGAATCAATCGGAGAAAGGTAATCTGTCATGAAACAATTCCAAGGCCCTGAATGGTTTTGAAGATAACAATCAATGCCTTAAATTGCATCAACTTGCAACCAATGCAGCCAGTAAAGTAATGGTAATATCTGAGCAGTGTAAGTAGTGCCCATTACTGTTTGCACTGCTGCATTTTGAACCAGCTATAACTTCCAGGAGATCTGCCAGGACATGCCCATATAGCTTCATTTTAGTAATCCAGTCATGAGGAAACCAAGACATCTAGAAGGACTCCCAAATTGTTCACAAATCTCAAAAAGCACAATCTCATCCAAGGTCAACAGTGATTGCAATGGGGGATGGGAAGAGCAGCCATAGGTACTCAGTCTTGTCAGGATTGACCCAAAATCTGTTCTTCCCCATCCAGGCCCTCCAAATATTGGTCACTCTCAACAGATTCACTTGTGCAGCCTGAGGGAATTATCACATACCAAAGATACAAAACCCTGAAACTGCAGATGCCTCACCAGAAGTTATATGGAATTGTTAAATAGGATAGGGGGAAGCATTAAACCCCGATCATCAGCAAATGAACATGATTTTTTTCCCATCCCAACAAGAACACCTGGAATTAACTACTGAAGAAGAGGGTGAACTATTGTAACATGGTGCTCCCACTTCTAAGCCCCACAAAAAGAATGTCATAGTCAAAAGTATTGAAAGCTACTGATAGATCAAGGACCCTAGGGATAGATACACTACCCTAAATCTAGCTCTGAGATTCATCTTCAGTGATGCTAGCTACTGCTAGAAATAGTAAGTGGTTTTAACTAGAAGCTGTAAGTAGCAATTAACAGTATAACAGGCTTAGTATTAAGTATATTGCCTGCAGTTCTGAACAAAGGAAGCCAACCCTAGTAATTACAACCTATGACAATATTATAAAGTCTATGTTGTTAATTTGCAGGGAATAAGTATTAAACAATTTTACATATTTGTCGTTAATGATAGCCATTTGTTTGTAGTCTATCCAAATACTATATTATTGATGTGTTATTTTTGCAGCTCTGTTTTGTTTGCCAAAGCTCTATTAGATTTACAATATATATATATAGTATATATATATATGGAATCTTTTTTAAAGAAGAAAATTCACAATTTGCCCACAATTTTGTGTTAGCTATAATTTATTCTCCATCTGTATGAATATTCAAATAACTTTATTTCTGCTTCAGTAAAATGCTGTATATAAATTTCCCATACAATGAAACAAGGAAATCTATAGCTCTGCTCTTCTGTTTGCCTACTCTGTGATGTGATGGTTGTTATATTTATCCATCTTGAAATCAAGATAATATTTTGACGTATTCAAGTCGATAATAGTTTGCCAGTTTATTTGGAGGCAGGGCACGATCGTAATAAAAAAACAATTGAGCAAGCATGGATATGGGGAAGGAAAGGAAATGGTGAAGTGTTTTATCCAGGACATAATGAATATGGACGATGGTATCATACTTATTTGGAACAAAACACTAGTTCTTTTCGATAGACTGCGATGACAGATAGCTTTCTTTAGCTTGAATGTAAATAGAAAAGGCAGATCCAGCTCAAGTTTTCTAGCTGGCTGGCAGACTCAAATGAACCAGAACACAATATGAAATCAGCCACATTATGCTAAGGACAGCTGTGGGATGTGTTGTCAGGCTTTTGGGGACATTGTTGTCATGCAGCTCAGTCTTTATCATAGTTGATGGGCAGGTTTTCCAGCTTGGAAAGAAGCTGAATGAAGAGGAAAAAAACCCCCAACTGTTCATTTTTACGAACGGAGAAAAGATGTTAGTTTATCACAGATACCAATCTTGGGAGAGAATAGCAGAGAAACACAGGGCTTGGGAATTCATTTTCATTTGGAATTGCAGGTGATCAAAAGAACATAGCTAGATATTCCTTTTTATGTTTGTTCTTTCATTTCATCTTATTTTTTTGGTAAAGAATGTGAAGACTTGACATTTACACTGGAGGAAAGGTGTAATTATTGTGTCTCATAGATTATTTATATAATTGATGATTGACATATTGGTACTTTAGATGCAATTTTTATCCCACTTTTACATTGTTTTATGATAAAGAAATGTGACTTCTGTGAAAAAAGTATCATTTTATAGGATTTTTATTAAAAGTATAATTAAATGATAAAAACTAATGCAAAAGAAAAAATAGAAAATGTAGAAAAGGAAAATAATAGAGAGTAAAAAAATAAGAATATAGTAAAGAAAAAGAAATGTATAAAGAAATAGTTTTCCCCTTCATCACAAATATAAACAATTTTAATAGCTTGTCACCTTCTTTTAAAATGCAATAAAATATTCTATCTCTCATCTATAAACAAATGCTTAAAGATTTTTCATTGTCCTGATCTGCAAAGATTCATTAAAGATTACTAAAGACAACTCCTCTCCTCTCCTCCTCTCCCTCCCCTTTCCCTTTCTCTTACCCTTTCCCCCTCCCCTCTTTCTCCTCTTCTCTCCCTTCCCTCCCTTCTCCTCCCCTCTACTCTCTTTATTGGCAATGGAATATCAATAATTAAATTACTGATTCCAGTGATATATTTCTTAACATCTTTTTATTGAACTGATATGAGAGCTATAAGAAGAAGGATATGTGGTTTTTGCTTGTGTGTCGACTTGAATTTTTATTGTGCATTTCTGACTTAGGAAGACTCTCAACAAATGACATAAAGTTATTTTAGAGATTTAAAAAGAGATTTGATTTTAGTCACACTCTGTTTTATTTTATAGCAATGCAATTCCCATTATATACTGAGCTTTTCAGCAACATAGTTTGCTTTATGAATATTTCTGCTGGTGCTAGGCATTATATTCCTTATTACAAAGAGCCACAGAACTGGATAACATTGGATTTGTTTGAAGAGAGAGCTAGAAGTTGATTCCATGTTTTCTACTTTCTGTGGGAATTTCTTTTAAAGATTCATGATATAAATACCTTGCACATTTGTTACTTGTATTTACCTAGTTGTGATTTTTCTTAATGTTTGTTGATGTAAAAATTTTCAAACTTTTCTCCCCCAATCATTTGTTTTTATTTGACACATGCTGCGGTTTATTTCAGCTATCACGCATATAAGCCAGAAAGTTCATTTATTCATTCACTTGGTTTTCTTGTTTGCAAATACACATCTATGCGCCAACGTTTTTATTTTGTCTGGTTTGACATTCCTAAATTCCTGAAAAACGAGCTTTCCCCGCCTTTGGCATGGATTGCATCTTTGCTAGTCAGATAGAGCTATTAAATACATGAATGTGTATATTTTATGAGCTGCTTAACAATTATATTATTGTATGAATTTTGCCTTGTTGACTTTTGTTTTTTTCATATTTGCTATATCATAGGTCATTCAGGGGTTTTCATTTTTTTTCAAGATGCAGAGCCTATTAGTTAAAAAAAGGCAATTTACAGGGACCCCATATCAACAGGCAAAGCCATGTGGTAGAAACTTGGCTGTTGTCCAATGAACTCTCTCTTCTTTGGGCCATCAAGTGCCCATTGAATTCTAGAATCCTACAGATCACAGCTTGAAAAACCTGGGATAGACCAGTGAAGTTGTAAGCCTTGAAACCACATACACGAATTGGTGCAAGACAGAGGTGGATTCGGCCTGGTTCGATCTGGTTTGGCGGAACTGGTAGTGGAATTGTGGAATTGTGGCCTTGGTTGCAGAACTGGCAGCAACCCAGGCTGACCATGCCCCCAAACCGGTTCCCTGATCTCTTATGCCATTGCTGACATGTTTCTGCACATGCACCAGCAACATGTGGTTGACGCACATGCAAGCGAAGTGACCAGTGCATGCAATATGCATGTGCAGTGAATCAGTACCACTAATATAGGAACCCACCCCTGGTGCAAAATAAATTTCTTGCCATAGTTTTACCGAGTGGGTTGATGAGCTATGTTTTAATAACCAATTGAACTTTCCAACAGATATGTTTTCCTAAACCCCAAATCAAGGTGGAATGCTAATAATAGCATATTATATTCCCTTCAGCAGAGGACATTTTTACTAGCATGTGCCTCAATTAATGAAAGTTTTTCCTGGCCCTGTTTCTTTTTATGAATTTTTAGAAGAATGAATCAATTGATTTCAGACACCTCCTAACTTTTTGTGTTTACAGTAGCGATGTAGCCACTAAACAATGCAGTCACTAAGAGGAAAATCATGACCACAACTGTGCTTATGATTTTGCTTTAACTTTACAGTGTGAGAAGGATATGACACCAAACAACTGGGTGAGCCCAAAAGGCAGGAAAGCTTTCCGAAACTTGATTCAAGAGGAAGCTGAGTAAATGGTCAAATGTGATAGTTTTTTGTCTTCACTACACTACCCTTTGGAATGCTGATACCAGTGCTGGAATAATTAGCAAGAAGGGAATCAATGTTTACATTTACATTCATTAGAGAGAAAGGGATTACATGAGCCCTGGCTGTCAGTGATAGGTTGATAATATTTTATTACCAGTTCATGGCAACTCGTGTGCACCACATGCACACGAGTTGCCCCTATGCGGGCTGAACCGGGAGCAACCCACCTCTGCTGGAAGTGCAGTGTTTATAATGCAGTATTGCCAACTAACTGTGCCCACATAGTCTGGAGTTTAGTCCTGAAAGAGCTCAAGGTTAACTCAGCCTTCCAGCCTTATGAAGTTAGTAAAATGATCCAGAATGTTGGGGACAATATCCACACATTGGTAAACCACTCAGAGAGTGTTGTGAAGCACTATGGCCTGACGTATGAGCCTAAATGCTATTGCTATTGTTACAAAAGAATAAGCAGACACTAATGGGGAATACCCATCAAAATGAATGAACTACTGTTGCTTTGTCTAGCTTACTCACAGCTCCAAACTTTAAATCATTTAGAAGGCAAACTCCCTTTTTTATGACCCCATAATCCCTTAATTTGGGGTAGAGTCGGGGCAACTGGATGGAGCTAATTGTTTTCTGACCAGATGCATTTAGAAGGCACACAAAAGCCAAATTTATGAAAGTGACTAGATTATCAATTAGCATTAGGGTTTGTTTCATTGTTTAGGCCCACTCAGTAGTTTCAGGCAGAGTGGATGCATTCCAGATCCTTTCTATGGCATCTTGTGGAACCTGTTTTATTTTCTGTTGTGGAGCCCCCATCATCTGAACAACACCCTTTTCAGTGACATAGATAGCATCCTCTCTCCGGGGTTCCAAAAATCCCTTAAAACTTGGTTCTACTCCCAAGTCTGGAGTTAATTCATTAAGGAGGAGGCTTTTGTTTGTTTTTAGTCCAGACATTATTTTTTCATTTTATTCATGTTTTTAATAGTATTTTATAAATTATCAAAAATCCACTGGAATGAGAAGCTATATTAAATTGTTACATACTACTACTACTACTAGTAGTAGTAGTAGTAGTAGTAGTAGTAGTAGTAATATGAGCCTTGGGTGTAACCAATTTCATTGTATTTATTTTGTACAATGACAATAAAGACTATACTATAATTCAAAAACATCTTTGTTGTTAGTTGCAAAGTCATATCTGACCCATGGCGACCCCATGGACAACACTGTCCATGGGGTTTTCATGGCAAAGATACTGGAGTGGGTTGATCCACTTTTCCAGTGGATCACATTTTGACAGAGCCCTCTGCTATGACCTGTCTGTCTTGGGTGCCCCTCCATGACATAGCTTATAACTTCATTGATCTATGCAAGGACCATCACCATGACAAGGCAGTAATCCATGAAGGGGAAAAAATTCCTAAGTACCATTGAACACCATCAGCATTGAGAAAATCATTATCACATTTGAAAAACGCTGGTTTACTTGGAATGTCTTACATTTTGTGGTGCTATCTTTAACACCATGAAACAACATTTGCCTATCCAAGATGCTTGGGAAGTATTGAATAGGTGGATAAAATGCCATGTACAGTCTATAACAACAATAATAGACTTCCTGCCACATGGTTTGTTGGATAATCAGAAATTATTTCTAGAGGAGGAGTAGGAATATCAGAAACATTTGTGAAAAGATCAATGGCACAATAGAAGACATAATTGCTTGTCAATGGTGATAGACTAGGTGAGGTTTATGTCAAGAGAGGACTCTTTTTCAAGAAGAATCACTATCACTGCTATTGCCTGTTATTGCTCTGATTCCTCTATCAAAAATACTGAACAAATCAGACCATGGCTATCAAAATTCAAAACATCTGCAAAGCTATGCTACCTCTTACTTTCCTTCATGAACGATCTGAAGCTGTATAGGAAAGCAACATCTGAAATAGAATTTTTACCCAGCACTATTCATATATACAGCCAAGATATTATAAAGGAGTTTGGTTTGGACAAATGTGCCAGCCTTATCCTCAACAGGGAAAAGTAAGTAAAATTGAAAGAATCAAGATGTTCTACGGTCAAGGGTCTGGATGAGAAAGATCACTACAAATATCTGGGCATTCTTCAAGCTAACAACATCAAGCACACTGAAGTTAAGGAAAAAAGTTAGAAGTGAGAGTGAATAAAATCTTAAAGTCCAAACTCAGTGAAGAAATACCATCAAGGCAATTCACATCTGGGCAATTTTAGTCATTACTTTGTTTCCCTGAAAATATGACTGGGTCTTATTTTCTTTTGACGCCTGAAAAAATGGCTAAGCCTTCTTTTTGGGTGGGTCTAATTATTAACTCACCTCATAGTGGTGACACCAACATCCCTGCCTAGCAGGAACCTGCTGCTGGCCCACTTCTGTGGCCACTTGCCACCATGTGCACACTTCACCTCCGACTTCCATTTCACTTCCATTTCATCAAAGCCTTCCAGAAAGCTCTATGCAGCTGAGAAACAGACTCTGGATTGATGTGCACGGCACCCTCTGGCTTCCATTTTGTCTTCAGATGCCTTCTGGAAAGCCCCCTGTAGCCAATAAAAGAGCTCCAGATCAACTACAGACTCTGATGGTGAAACGGAGTCCAGGGGTGATGTGTGCGTCAATATGAACTGCATTTCTTGGCTGCAGAGTGATTTCTGGAAGGCTGTGATGGCAAAATGGAGGTCAAGGGTGATGTGTGTGAGCAGTGGCAAGCAGTCACAGGAGAAGTGGGCCTGCAAGGCGAGGCAGGTGCCGGAGTGTGCGAGGCCTGTTAAGTACGGCAGCTCCACCCCCCCCATCCCCACCCTAGCTTAATTTTTAACTCTGTGCCTTATCCCAGTGGGCAGGGTCTTAATTAAGGCTAATTTTGAGGTTAAGGCTTAATTTTAGCACGTGTGTTCAAAACTTGATAGAGCTTCTTTTTGGGGTGTGCCATATTTTCAGGAAAACATGGTAAATACAAAGCTAGAATAATGGACTCAAGCAGACCTAAAAGCTCTGATTAGGAAGACCTGACAAAATAATTGACAATAAATCATGCCATTATTCCATGCACTGAAGTTGGGAAACTCTACTTACCAGGAACATAAGTGGACATTGAAAGTTGCAATACACCAGAAAGCTGAAGAAGAAAAAAGGGATTGAAAGATTACCAAAAGGACACTAAAGAAGATTCACTGGAGCTATACACTATGAAGATTTGCTGAATGCCAGAAAGAAAATAAAACTGGTCTACAAGATCAAATTAAGTCTAGAAAAGAGACATAGTAAGGCAACATATTAATGGTCAGTACATTTTTTAAAAAATGATAACACAAAAGAGATAGCAACAAGATTTTGAAAAGCTAAGAGCAGGCAAGATAAAGAAAGAGACGGGGAGGTTAATTCTGGCTACACAAGGCCGAGCCTTAAGAATATATGTATACAAAGCCAGAATTGAGAACACAGTAGCATACAACCAATGCTACCTCTGTAAACAAGCTGAAGAAACAGTGGACCATCTAGTTATATGCTGCAAGAGCATGGCACAGACTGACTATAATAAGAGCATGACAAAGCAGCAATATGTGCAGGAAATCCCGTTTGCCTGCATGCAAGAACTAGTGAGACCACAAAACAGACAAAGTAATAGAAAACGAAGAAACTAAAGTGTTCTGGGATTTAGAATTCAAACAGATGAGCACCTTCCACATAACACCCTAGACTTAACAATTGACAATGAAGACAAAAATGCCTGAATAGTGGATGTGGCAGTACCTGAAGGCAGCAGAAGAGAAGAGAAAGAACTGGAGAAAATAATAAAATAAAAAAGATCTACGAATATATGTAGCCTGTTGCAAAATAAAACAAAGATAATAGCAATAGTTACATCTGCCTTGGGTACAATCCTCAAACATCTGGGGCACCACTTGAATACCATTGGCATTGACAAAATCGTCACCAATCAACATCTGCTACATAACAGCCCAAACTGTTGCTAAGAAAGACAAAAGTCTGAATGGTATTGCAGTACATACAGATGACAGAACAAAAAAAAAAGTACAAAGACCTGCACATAGAAATAGAACGACTATAGAAAAAGAAAGCAAAGACAATAGCAATAGTAATATGCCTTGGGTGCAATCCCCAAATAACTGTAACACTAGTTGACATCACCATGGACAAAATCACTATTGGTCAATTGGAAAAGGAAGGGCTTTACTTGGAAGAGCTTATTGTATATTCCATGATGATACCTTTAACATCATTAACAACAGAAGTACTTGAGAGGTAGCTAACAATGACAAATGCAGTCTAAACAGCTGGCTGACCATGTGACCAACCATAATATTTAGAAATAACTTAGAGCAAAGGCATAAGCCATTATTTTGTTTTGGCCATACTATTTCTTCTCTTCCACCTTGCAGTTCTCATAGGCTTGTCAAGACACATATTGCAATATACTGTATGCATTCACTTATGATTGCATCTGCCAAAGAGGCATTGTATTTTTAAAATATTTTTTTTAAAAAAATAATTAAATATTTTAAAAAAGAATTGTCTTGGAGAGTAACCGTTGAATAGCATAAAAAGAAACATTAAGCAAAACAAGAGTTAAAACTCTTATAGAAAAAAAATCTAGTAACATATTCTGCTCTTCTGTTTATTTCTCAAACCACTGGCCACTGTCTTAATATGTATATTTAATATTAAAGATTATTGCCAGTATCTGTTTATTTCCTTTTTTAAATCTGTTACATATTTATTTCCTAAAAGAACATCTGCCAAATGTTGAAATTTGCCCTACTGTGTACTATGTAGTATACATGGGATCCATTCTTTCTTAAATTTGGTTATTTGTTATAGATTTAAATTGTCAATTTTCCCATTGCTGTAAATTTCAGTTTTGATCTTCTAATCTGACATTGTCAGCAAGTTCTCTTTTCCAATATTGTGCCATCTTTGTCTTTGTAGCATTTATCTTAGTGAATTATGTTATAGTTCATACATGCTTTCTGGAATTATATCTAATCAAAATGTTTATAGATTCAATTCAAATGTTATGTTAAGAAATTACTGAGTATTTTGAGGCATTTCTTTCTGTTGCTCTTAATGCAATATAATATTGTTCCTGGGTAAATCTGCAAAAAACAAAGCAAATTAAATTATTACTTTTGCTGATGTAGTATTCATCCCTTTCATTTGCTGTTGTTCTAACCACATATTTAACAATATATAGTTGCTGATACTGCTATACTAATAGATCCCAGAGCTACATTCCTGTGTCAGATTTTTCTGATTTATTATTTTAATATTAGCGTGGATAGGCTTGCTTTATAAATTAGGGACATCAATTATTAGGGTTAGATAGGGATTCCAAATTAAAGTATTTTGAAAATAGAAATTCCCGATGCCTTTTTGAATTCAGAAGGCCCTTAGCAAAAGGCATGCCTGGGCTCCAAATAATTGCTTTAGGTAAATTTAGGTTTTACGGTTTTGAAACTTCAGACTTTTATGTCACTGCTACAGCTTGAAGGTTCAGCCTGGACATTGTCCGTGCAGCTAGAATGGAAGTATTTCTAGAGGCATGTTATTGTTCTAACATTGCAGTTTTAAAGCTTTTTCTTAAATCCACTTCCTGCTCCACTAGCCATTTTGTAAGCTAAAACTCTTTCCCCACCCCATACTTTTTAGATTGTGATATAGATAGATAAGAAATTTAGTTCAATTTATCCTTTTCAATAAGAACACCAGCATTCTATATCAGAAAGGTAATAACCTGTGTTTGTTTACCTTTTAAAATCTCCAGGGAGCAAAATGTGACATTGACAGATGTTTCTGCTCACACCAAGTATTTGGGCTATAAAGTCTGAGTTCGAAACCCTGTGTATTTGGCATGTCTGTAGTTCCATTCTCTCTCTTTCTATAAAGTTTTTCATTTCTCATAGCTGTATGGCAGCTGAAGGGAACCTGGTCTTTGTCTTTCTAAAAAGATCTGTAACTCATACATTTGTTTATAAAGATTAGCAAAACTCCTATTCAATTAAGGGGGGAATAAATTCTAAGAATGTATGAATGAAATGAGTGAGGAAATAAAACTACAAAAGTGAGGATCACTTCCAGAATACTGGAAACTGAGATATCACCCAAATGGTTTGCATTTGCCTAATACAATTGTCTTTTTCACTTGTCCCGCCTCCATTGCCATGTAAACATCCCTCACTGGATAAAATATTATCCAGTGATATACACCACTAGATATTCAACTTATTCATCCCCTGCAAGAATATATGCACTTTAAGTTATTTGATTGCCATAATATTTAAATGGAGTTTTCTGAAATCTCTGGCATTAAGTTATGATTGAGCTATGATGATTTTTTATGGCTGAATTGAATATCGCTCTCTATTGAGACATTTCTGTCCCACCAGATGTTTAAATACTCCTAACATTTTGTATATCAACCAATGCAAAATATTACTTTTATAGTTATTAAATTTGCTAAATTTTCAACTTATAAATAACTGTAAAAATACAGTATGAGGTTGATATGTATTAACTAAGACTATGAAGATTTTATCTGAAATATGGATGTAGTTTGTTGAAGAAGTACTTTGAAATACAGGCTCCTGAAAGAATATTATGTCAATTTTGACTTTTAAATTTTAGGAAATTTATTTTAAATCATCAACCACTGTGCCACCTCAGTTCATTTTGGGTGTCCTGTGGGCTTTAAGTTGGAGACGTATTAATTTTCCCCACCCTACCATAGTATAAGAATGAAGGTTCATTCTCTGAGCTTGTGGGTTGGTTTCCGAAGGTTTCATTGCCAGGCTAGATAACATCTTTAGCAGAGTTTAGGGGATATAAGTGTTCTTTTGTTTTGGTGTGGTATGTCAGGTGACAGGACTTGTAATGGGCCAGCTGTGAGTCATCAGTGAGTCTTGATGGATCTTGTGCTAAGGAGATTACCTCAGGTCAGGGTCATTGAGAGGTGAGCTGCTGGTAGTGGTTGTGTGGTTGGTTGAAGGTTGGTGTGGTCTCTGTGGTTGGCTATGTGGTTGATTTGGATTTTGAGATACAAGTCCCTCACTTGACACACCCACACCTGAAGCCCTTATAAACAGAATACTGACACTGATATTCTGTAAACTCCACTGAAGATGTTACCTAGCTTGGTAATGAAACATTTGGAAACCAAACCACAAGCCAGAGAACAAACTTTTAACCTCATCCTACACCCGAGCTACAGATATTCACCACTACCACAGTATGCTGTGACTGAATTCCTGCAACACAGGAATTGGTTGCCAAAGCCAAACAAACAAATAAATAAACAAACCAAGTATAACATGGCTTAATGTGATATATAAACTTACTTTCTGCCTGATAATCACTGCTAATACTAGGTTAAATAATATTATATGAACTGTGCCCTATGGAAGTCACGTAAGGGAGGGTTAAATTTGACAATTTCCCAAGAGCTTGTGTAGATGAAAGTCTTTTGTAGGGATTTCTAGAACATGAGTGTGAGACGTTTTGACTGGGTTAGATTGTTATTGTATGGTTATTATGAGCTATTGTGAGTTAAAATATGCTATTCAATTGCATGTTTCATTATGATTTTATCTTATTAACTACCAGATGTATGTTATATAATTATAGTATGTGGTACAAAGAAGTGATGATAATACTGAGATAGGATGGAAGGACATCTGACAGTAATGGTTGCTTTATGGAATGGGGTGGAAGTTGTCCCAACTTTTCCGCAGAAACAATGGTTGTAGCACAAGAGCCCCCCCTTCATATATTTAAGTAATGCCAGTAAGCTTAACTGGGGTCAGAATAAAGAAATCACATTTTCCTCTTAGAGAATAATGTGCATCACACATTCTGACTTCTTTTATTGCCTGTGGAGTTGTTAAGAAAAGGAAGTGTACGTAAGACCCGACTTTTAATGGACGAATGAAGTAGTGAGAAAAATAACCTTTTTAACAGAAATCCTTTAAGACATGAAAAAGCCTTTCAGAGGGCAGTGTTTTTTTTTAAAGTAATCTCTAGCACATCACAATTACATGTAGGTATATTTTTCAGTAAATACTTTTGATCTGCTGCTTCTTTTGAGCAAAATTAATTATCTTGACTAATTCTCTGTTGGCTACAGACCTATTGTTCTGAAAACTTAGAAAGATGAAAAAACTTGCTGGAAAAGAATGTATTTTTAAAATTATATGTTCTTTCCAGAACTAAATTCTTTCCTAAATAATGTCTAATCCAACTTCCTAATGAATTACTGCTAATGATATCAGTGTGACTATAATATTACATTACATAGTTACATATTTAATGTAAATATCAACAAAATCTAACATTTCATGATGAGCACAAAAATATTGAATGATACATGCTATTTATTAGTTCTTCAAGATTGGTGTGATTTTAAGGGAATAATCAGACAAATTTCTTATATAGTTTAAGAATCTTATTCATACTGACAATTAACTGATGGAATTATATTTAAATACAGCAGACAGAAATACATAAATATACATAAAATAAAACAGAAGAAGTGAAAGAGTGTATAATAGAGAACAAACTGGGCATAATATATTGATGTAATATATTTATTATGAAAACATAGAAAAATATGAGTGTGCAAAGGTACTTCAAATCTATGTTAGAAATTGGAAAACATGAACAATTATTTTGCCAGGGCTGGTGGACTTGTAAAAAAGCCAGAAAATTCTGCGTTCAAATGCAAATAAATAAATAAATATCTAAATTCAACTGAAGCTACACCTTTTCTTGCTGGGACTAAGGGATAAATAACTTATGGATTGCTTTTGTGCATGGTAACTGCAGCAACATTATTCTATGCACAAAGACAGAAAGACTTTGAAATGTCTATAATTGAAGAATGGTCGATAAAAGGACAGAACTTGTTTAATTAATTTGTTTAATGAGAGAAAAGACAATAACTACATTTGTTAGTGATTATAACCCCTTTATGGATTTTTTGCTTAAAATAAAAAAATGTTATTTATGGTTTGACAATTAGAAAGGTAGATTATAGAAAGAAGAGAATTGTAATCTCAGAGAAAGAGAATAAAATTCAAATGCATTTATAGCTGCTGTAAAGAAGTTTAGAAATCATTTCTTTATATTTTGTCTTTCTTTTTCTTTTGTCTACTACGTTTATTTTGCTTTTATATATTCATTCCTTTCTTGCCACTTTTCTTTTACTTTCATTTATTTTATTTTATTTTAAATATTTTAATAAGAGAAGGAAGGAATATTAGGTATGTTTACTGCCTTGAGTTATTTATAAAAAATAGTAAAGTATACGTATAATCTTTATTGCCTTTGTACTTAAATACAATGAAATTAGCTGTAAATCACATAAAGATGTAATACAAATATATTTAGTAGCAAACTTAAGCTAAACATGCTTATTTCATTTTTTTTCTGATCAGCTTCTGTGATTAAGTTCTTTGAAGTTACATTTGATGTTTAATATTTTGCAGTGTATCTTTAATAAATCACCAGAACTGATAAAATGTAATGAGTTGGATAGGGATTTAGGATAATAATAATAATTATTTTTTTTATCAAAGTTGCTTTCATAAGGAAGGAAAGATTCCTATTAATTTGCTGACAAAAGTATTCCATATCCAATATTAAACATTTCAACAATTCTAGAATGTATAGGCTAATAGGAAGAATATATTCCCTTCCTGAACAGAATCAGAATAGAGCTGAAGAGACCTTAAAGATCTTCTAGTCTAGCCCCCTGCTCAAGCAGGATATTATATACCATTTCAGACAAGTGACTGTCCAATCTCTTGTTAAAAACCTCAGTGATGTAGCACCTAGAACATCTGAAGGCAAGCCATTCCACTAGTTAATTATCCTCACAAGTTAATTATCCTCACTAATTAATTATCCACAAGTTAATTATCCTAAGGAGTTTCTCCTTAACTCCAGGTTGTTTATCTCCTTGTTTAGTTTCTATCCATTGTTTCTTGTCCTGCTCTCTGGTGCTTTGGAAAATAAATTGACCCCCTCCTCTTTGTAGCAGCCTCTCAAATACTGGAATACTGCTATCATGTATTTGGTGGACCGACTGGGCTTTTAATTATGTGTTACAGTTTCTATCAATTGTTCAGCATTCTGACTTACTTTCATTGTGATTTGCAAACTGTTACTGCTTAATCAAGTTTATAAAAGCGTTCCACCAATATTGTCATATTTGATATTTACAAAAATATTATTTGATTTAGACAGCAGTTGAAAAGTACTGATTAATTTGAATGTTATGCCATAATGTACTATCCTCATGCAGTGTGTTTTCTACAATTTATCAGAAACAGACAATAATTGGCCACTCAAAACAAAGCTAATCAAAACATCACTTTAAAAGAGTAAATTAGGTTGAATTTTTCATATTCTAATTCTTAATCATTGATACACATTTGGGGTGAAAGTCTGTATTTTTGTTAGAAGGGCAGCTATTTCACAACTGGAGTTGATTATTTGTTTTTCCAAGCAATATTAAAAATGGGAAAGGAAGAGGAATTTTAAAAAAAAGTTGTTTAAGAAAATCTTGGGCACAACTTTATTGGTAACAGTCCATTTTCAAATACCCATCATCATTCTCGTCTGCTTGCTACCACCATAGCTCCAGTATTACATAATGCCTACATTTCTGAATATCATATATTCTCTTTTTTTGAGTATGAGCAAATAATAGCTAAATAGCTATTTAGGTAGATACAGACATTGAGATATATGTCTATATGTATATTATTTTATTTATTTATGCTCCAAGCTCAGTATTGGAGACATCAAATATAAAATCAACTTCTGCAGGAACACCCAAAATAATTGGCGTGAAGGAGGTATGTGACTTCTGCAAGCCACAGCTATTATTATTATTATTATGACAAAACTTTTGGAAAGAGCTCATAAGAGAAAAGCAATAGACTTCTAACCATTGATGTTATAAGTTTTTGCCTTGCTTTACTACGTAGTCTCATAAGAGAAAAGCAATAGACATTTAACCACTGATGTAATAAGTTTTTACTTTCCTTTGGAACATAGTGGACATGCCAACATGAGAAATAGATTTGAACACTGGTTTCATAGGGAATACTGTTGTAGCTATCAATTGTTGCCCTAATAGGTAGCTAACTAATTTGGGCCAGAGTGAAAAGACTTCTATGTGACCTGTGTCATATATTAAAATAAAATACAAAAACTGGGAATGGACCAAGAAAAGATGATTATTGAGCTAGTGCTGGAAAAGAAAAGATACAGTGAGACACATCAAGATTGATGAGTCTTTTACAGGAAGACTCAAACCTGTCTAATAAGCTAAGGTGAACCAAAAACATTCCCATTGGTGGCAGACAGTCTAGAAGGAGAGTAAGACATTGCAGCCATGAAAAAGCATCTCAGAATAAGATACCGTGTTTCCCCAAAAATAAGTTCTGAAACTAAAGCCTTGCCACATTTTCCGTGTGGGCAAAAAGTTAAGCCCATCCCCCCCAAAGCTCCCTGGACAACCCCCCCCCCTCCGGCCAGGCAGAGCCCCATTCATTCACCTAGTGGCATTCTGAAGGTGCAGAGCCGTGGGAGTCGGAGGGTGGCGAACAGGCGCTTGCATTGTTGGTGCCTTCCGGGTACCGCTAGATTGGTCAGCAGTGCTGTGCCTGGCTGGAAAGGGTGTTGCCAGGTGGCTGCTCATGAGTGTGGTCACCTCATGGCTGCTGTGTTGCTGCTGAGACAGCGCAACACAGCCATTCGACCCTGAGGCTGTGCCAGGCTCTTTGGGAGCCAGGTTGCAAGGGAGTAGCCGCCCAGCAACCCAAAAACAAGAAGCCCTCCCCTTTAATAAGCCCAAGGCCATATTTTGTGGGTCAAAAAAATATAAGACCCTGTCGTATTTTCGTGGAAACATGGTACCAATTCTTGCATTAATTAGAAAATTTGACTTCATTAATATTTTGAAAATTATTATCCTGTTTATTTGATTATTAACTATCAACTTCCTTTGCTTGTGGACATAAGACATTCAATTGAGTCTCTTATATGTGTAAATCCTTTTGTAGTAATCCTGTTGCCTCTAATAATTTGTTGGACTGTTAACTAGCTGTTGCACATAATAAGCATTTTGACTTTCAGGTTTTTAACCATAAAAAGGGTCTGTACTAATCAGGCATGCATATAATACAAAAAATGTTGGGAGGGCCTTTTGATTATGCTCTTTATTTAAGGTAGCTTTGTCACATATCTTATTCATCTACTTTTAGAATTCTAAACAATCATAATCTTTTGAAATGTCTTTACTTATTTGTTCAAAGGAAACAAATGAGACCATCACAAGCAGCCAGTTAAGCAGACACATGAATATTGCAGTGATGCTTAAGCTGTAATCATTTTTCTGATTTTGGTTCCACTCAGTTGAGAAAATGGATATGTCACGCCCCACTCCATTCCATAACTAGGAAAGAAGACCAATAGACTCCATGGGTTGGAAATCCAAAGTACTTTTACTAATTATAAATGGTAAGCAAGCAGCAGTGAAGCAAAATCTGAATAATATGGCGCGAAAGCAATTGATATATAGCAAAGCCCGTTCCCCCCCCTTAGGATCAAAGCTCCAGTCCAATCATAAGTCCTTCAATTGTCAGGTGTGAGATAACTTCAAAAAGACAGGCCAAGATGGAATGTGAAGGCCGTTGATGCAGGCGGGAAACACGTACGCATGCGCAATCCCAACGACTGGTACATCCTAGAACATTCCTCCAGCAGTCCTCCAGCACACCAAGTAAAACCCTCCCACATACACGCCCCCCCCTTCCCGTTTCATGGCAGCTGAAGCAGCAGCAAAGCAGAAGCTGACATCCGGCCGTCCCCCGGAAAAAGGCTGTCAGGCCTGGAAGGAAAAAAAAAAAAACAAACAAACAAGACAGACAAACAATAAACAAGCAAGAGAGGGAAAGGAGAAAAGTCAAGGCTTGTCGGGATACGAAGCATAAAATTTTCGCAGTAAGCGGGGGGCACGAACGTGGGACTTATCAACCCATTCCGTGTGGGAGGGGGGAAAATGTTTCCAAGCCACAAGGTATTGGACGCGATTACGGTGGCGACGGGAGTCCAGAATGTCCCGGACTTCAAAATGACGGTCGCCATCAATAAGTAACGGAGCAGGTGGAGGGGCATCTGCGGGCCGGAGGTCGGAGACCCGAACTGGTTTGATGAGGTTGATATGGAACACCGGATGGACCCGGTTGAGATGTTTGGGCAATTGCAAACGTACAGACACAGGATTGATAACTTTCACAATTGGGAAAGGGCCAACATACTTGGGACCCAATTTCTTAGACTTCTGCGTAGTATGCAAGAATTTTGTGGACAAATATACTAAATCCCCAACGTGGTACTCATAAGGCTGAGAGCGTTTCTTATCAGCCTGCTTCTTATGAGCCTTATGGGCAGCGTCCAAGGTGGAAAGAGTGAGGGGCCAAAGGCGACTGAGACGTTCACTCCAGTCAGCAACGGAAGGAACCTGAGGCTGGGCCGTAGGCAGTTCGGGGATAGCAACAAAATCCTGGCCGTAAACCACCCGGAAAGGGGTGAAACCCGTGCTGGAGTGAACCGAATTGTTATAGGCCACTTCAGCATGCGGCAACAAGTCCACCCAATCGTCCTGTTGATAATTGATGAAACAACGTAAATATTGTTCAAGAACGGAATTAGTACGTTCACAGCCGCCATTAGTCTGAGGATGGTAGGCGGAGCTAAGGCCCTGGGCGGAGCCAATGCGCGTGAGGAACTCCTTCCAAAATTTAGATGTGAATTGGACTCCACGATCGGAGATAATACGGTCGGGGACCCCATGCAAGCGGTATATGTGAAATAGGAATAATTTAGCCAACGCCTTGGCGGAAGGAATCTTGTGGCAAGGCACGAAGTGAACTTGCTTGGAGAACAAGTCAGTAACCACCCAGATGACGGTGTGCCCTTGGCTTTCGGGAAGCTCCACAATAAAGTCCATAGAAATCTCCTTCCACGGGGCAACCGGGCGAGCGACAGACTGCAGAAGGCCGTGTGGTTTCCCTGGTGGCTTTTTGGCGGTAGCGCAAACCGGGCAACTGGAAACATAAAGTTCAATGTCCTTTTTTAAAGAGGGCCACCAGAATTGTCTCTTCACGAGGTGCAAAGTTTTGACGAATCCAAAATGACCCGCCATCCTGGAGTCATGGGCGCGACGAAGGACCACAAGACGTAGGGAAGCGGGGATGTATAATTTAGCACCAATCCACGGTAGATCTTCCCTCATGGTGCACTCGTCCCGATGGTTCAGGAACCAGTCGTCTTGAGGAAGAGCTGCTTTGAGGTCAGAAAGCAGATCGTGAGGTACGTCCTTTTGAGCCTTGGTCTGTTGACGTGTGAGTACCGGAGCTGCCAAGAGCGGTTGGACGATACTCAGTTTGGAACAATTATACTGAGGTAACCGGGACAAAGCATCAGCCATGAAGTTCTTTCCCCCCGGGATATACTTTAGAGTGAAATTGAAACGGTTAAAATATTGGGCCCAACGCATCTGCTTTGGGGAGAGACGGCGCGGTGTGCGCAACGCTTCCAAGTTCTTGTGGTCAGTCCACACTTCAAATGGGTGCTTAGAGCCTTCCAGGAAGTGGCGCCAAGTAGCGAGGGCCCAACGGACTGCAAAAGCCTCTTTCTCCCAAACCGCCCAGCGCCGTTCCGTGTCAGTGAGTTTACGTGAGGTGTACGCGCAAGGTTGCAAGTTACCTTGGTCATTGGCTTGTAGGAGAACGGCCCCAACGGCGACATCACTGGCATCCGCCTGGACAACGAACGGCTGGTCGAGATCAGGATGTTTAAGAACTGGTTCAGCTGCAAAAAGGCGTTTAAGCTTTTCGAACGCCGCCTGGCATTCCATGGTCCAGTCCAAAGGCTTACTGGGTTTTGGTCTCGGGTCGCCTTTTGTTTTGAGCAGATTAGTAATGGGTAGAGCAATGTCGGCAAAAGAGGGAATAAATTGACGGTAGAAATTAGCGAAACCCAAAAACTTTTGCAACTGTTTACGAGTTTTGGGAGCGTCCCATTCAGTGACGGCCTTCACTTTTTCAGGGTCCATCTCAACGCCATCAGGGGAGATACGGTAGCCCAGATAGTCAATAGTAGTTTGGTGAAACTCACACTTAGACAACTTGGCATACAGGTTGGCAGCACGGAGTTTCTTCAAAACAGTGCGCACCAGATTGACGTGGTGGTCGTAAGTGCGGGTATAAATGAGGATATCGTCCAGATATACGATAACGCCCTTATAGAGGTGGTCGTGTAGGATCTCATTAATAAATTGCATGAATACAGCAGGAGCCCCCTGAAGGCCAAAAGGCATAACCCGGAACTGGAAACAACCAAGGGGGCAGTTGAACGCGGTCTTCCATTCGTCCCCTTCCTTGATGCGTACTCTATAGTAAGCTTCTCGCAGGTCCAATTTTGTGAAGATGCGTCCCTTCCCCAATTGTGCCAATAAGTCCTTCATCAAGGGTAGTGGGTAGAGGTTGTGAGAACAGATGGCGTTAAGGTTTCTAAAGTCACAACATAAACGAAGAGACCCATCTTTCTTCTCACGAAATAACACAGGTGCCGCCACCTTGGGTCGTGCCGGTTCAATGAAACCACGTTTCAAATTTTTGTCAATGAAAGAACGCATCTCCTCCATTTCTCTGGGCGACATGGAGTAAATGCGGGGTTTGGGGAGTTTGACCCCGGGCAAAATGTCAATGGAACAATCAGTGGGCCTGTGGGGGGGTAAAATGTCCGAAGATTGCTCGCTGAACACTTCTTTAAGATCCAAATATTCTTTCGGAATTTTCTCCTCTCCTGCTATCCTCTCCTGCCCCCTAGCGGCCATCTCAGGAACGTCAGTGACGTTAGGCTGGGTTGGAGAGCCCTCCCCCACAGGAGGCACTTTGGAGCGAATACGCAAGCGGCCTGTCCGCCAGTTTATGTGGGGGTTCCATTTCCGGAGCCATGGGATGCCCAAAATAAGTGGTCTGTCCATGCCAGGTGCGACCACAAAGGAGATTAATTCAGTGTGGGTACCCATTGTCATTTCCAAAGGCTCAGTAAAAAAATGGGCGGCCCCCCCCCCTGCAATCGATCCGTCTATCTGGCAAAAAACAATAGGGGTTTTCAAAGTGCGCAATTTGAGGCCTAATTTCTCAACCATGGCCGGATTGATCATGGACCGGGAACAGCCGGAATCCAGTAATGCTAGGAGGGTGGCAGGTGGTCCCTCAGGAGGAACTCTTAATACAATAGGGAGCAGAAGGGGCCCCTTGTTTGAACTCACCCAGCGAGGGGAAGCGTCGTCATCTGAGTCATCAGAAGAAGAGGAGTTAGCATCCGCGTCATCCTTCAACGGTTGGGCCAGAGGAGGAGGGTTGGTTTCTCCAGCGAAAGCCGTTTCCTTCTTTTTCCTCTCAGAGCCTCTTGCAGATTTCTCCTCACGTCTGGGAGGGGGTTGGGCAGAGAGAGGTGTTTTCGCCCTACAGAGGGGGGCGGTGTGCCCAAGCTTGCCACAGCGAAAACATGTTAAAGGTCTGGAGGGGCCAGAAGGGGGCTCTCTCGCGTCGCCTCGGCGTTTGGAAAGCACTTGAGTAGCAGGAGGGGGGAGGGCCTTGGCAGCCCTTTCTTTCCGCTTCCTTTTTTCTTCAGTGGCATATCGCAAACGAATCAAGTCAAGCTCAGCGTCAGCCGCATGCTCGAACCAAGTGATTAAGCGCCTCGGCAGGTTACGATTAACACATTGTTGATAAATTTCAGGGTTTAAGCCTTCGGCAAATCTGTCCAGCATCGCATCCTCCCCCCAGCCTCTCATGTACTGAGACAGACACTGAAATTCCTGGATGTATTCGGCGACAGGCCTGTCGTCTTGGTCAAAAGTTAAAAACTTCAATTTGTTTCGCTTCTCGGTCAACGGGTCATCAAAACGTCGACGGAAAGCTGCCATAAAACGGTTGAAATTCCCCAAGAGGGGAGAACCAGACATATGCAAAGCAGTCGACCACGCCGCCGCCTCACCATCCAAAGATAACAGGACCATCCTGACCCTTAAAATGTCAGATTCAAAGTCCCGGCCATATATCTCCATGTAATTAAAAACCTGCATGAGGAAGGAGGCGAGGCTAGCCGAAGCCCCATTAAAACGCACAGGCAAAGGAGGGATTTTAGCCATACGATGTCTTCGGGGGGGAGCCTGGGGTGGAGGTCCCCTTTGGTCAGCAAAGCCTCTAGCCGCAGGGGGTGATGCGGGCCGAGGGGGGGGTGGGGGAGAATCCTGGCGTGGGTAACGTTGCCAATTTCTCCAGTCTCTGTCCTCCTCTCCCCTTCTCTCTTCCAAAAATGTTTGACCCCAATAATCAGGTAGTTCACTCCGGGGGGGTTGTCTCCCAGGGCCCTGGTGCTGATAACTTCTCCATTCCCCTTCATCGCCCCTTTGGCTCCAATATTCATGAAACTCACCCGCCTGAGGTTTCCTCACGGCCCCTGGCTCCAGCGAAGTCTGTTGAGGAGGTTTTTGGGTGAGTCCAGCATTCCAGCTTGTCTCTATTTCTCTTTGCCCCACTGAAGTTGACCAACGGGGTAGGGGGGAAGGTTCAGGCTGACTGGAAATTTGCAGTTGAAATAAATCTTCGTGCAACGGCCGGTCAGACGGGCTGGGCTGGTGTAAAGAAAGGTCGGGAGGTCCCAGTTCACTGGAATCCGTCCCTCCAACGGCGCCTTCCTCCTCTCTGGTCGGAGAAGACATTATTTCCCTTCTCGGTAGACGTAAAATCTCCTGGAAAGGGATATTTTCAGATTTTGCTTCTTGTCACGCCCCACTCCATTCCATAACTAGGAAAGAAGACCAATAGACTCCATGGGTTGGAAATCCAAAGTACTTTTACTAATTATAAATGGTAAGCAAGCAGCAGTGAAGCAAAATCTGAATAATATGGCGCGAAAGCAATTGATATATAGCAAAGCCCGTTCCCCCCCCTTAGGATCAAAGCTCCAGTCCAATCATAAGTCCTTCAATTGTCAGGTGTGAGATAACTTCAAAAAGACAGGCCAAGATGGAATGTGAAGGCCGTTGATGCAGGCGGGAAACACGTACGCATGCGCAATCCCAACGACTGGTACATCCTAGAACATTCCTCCAGCAGTCCTCCAGCACACCAAGTAAAACCCTCCCACATACACGCCCCCCCCCTTCCCGTTTCATGGCAGCTGAAGCAGCAGCAAAGCAGAAGCTGACAGGATAATTGCTGTTATCTGTATAAATCCTTCCCATTGTGTGTTGATGTAATTTCAATAGGATACAATGCTGCATTTGAAGCATTCTTGGTTTTAATCATTTAACATGAAAATGTGATCACTTAAGAGATCTTTTTCAAAAGAAACTGTATCTGAATTATAGTTAGAACAGTGGGAAAGATTTCATGAAGCTTAACAGAGATAAGTTTATTTTAAATCAATCCTCAAAGGAAAAAAAATAGAACAACCAGAGATAAATTGCCACCAAGGATAATAAATAATTGGGGGATAAATGTAGAATATTGATGTTTCTCATCAGCATCAACATGAGATAGCATTGCACAAAATCATCCTATAGCCTTATTAGCAACGAGGGTTCAGCCCTAGTAAAGACCATAACTTAATGATTGAGATACATTTTGCATACACAAGGTTCCATGTTCAAACATTGGGTCTAGTCACAGTGTAAACAACACTAAGTAGTCCACCAGAACTTTAACTTGCTATAAGGAAGATCCTCGTTTTATTATTAAATAATGCAATATGCAGCATTTTCATAATGGTCAACCTTTTCTGGATTTTTATAATGTTCTTTATTCTTTTCTAATAGAATTCTAATTTCCAATGAAAAAGCACTTTGCAAAAAATTTCTTCTCCAACCAAAACAACTGGATAATGTTATGAGAAAACATTGCATTAATACTAGAAATAAGGTGTAGGGTTATTGCTGTCATTGTATGTTTGTTAGACCATAAAGTAGATGGCTATCTTATAGTTAGATTAGACCATTTTTAATGTACTTCAGCACCTGCTTGTAATATCTTGCACCAATTCTTAAGAACTTTGGTTAAAATAAACTATGCCAAATGAAATGTTGTCTTTCCCTTGTCACTAGACTGAAGGTAAGATTCAAGGGAAGATGGGAGGGAGGGAACAAGAAAAGAAGGAAGGAAGGAGTAGGGAAAAGGAATTTCAGAATGATTAAATCAAATTGAAATCAAACAGAAATGCTATCTAGTCCTCCGGGATTGGGCGGCCTATAAATTTAATAAATTGAATCTAAGTTTTTGAAATGGCAGATGTTATTAGTAATGGTTTAGCACTTCCTGTTATGTGTAACAGCAGGATCATTCTCTAAATCAGACATGGACTGAGTTCAGTCTTACATTATATACTATAAAAACAAAGTGAAAAGAATATACAGACTATGATTCCTGGAAATCCTTTACAAGCAGTAGCCTTAGTATATATTTTAAAATTCTCCTGTGATACAAACTAATGTGTGGCATAAGTGGGTATCTTTTCTACAGGAGCTGATCATGGCAAATTTATATGTGCTGCTCATGCATGTATGTATCTGGTCTTCCCTCATGCTGCATCTCTGTGTGTTTGAATGTAGGTGTGTACTCAGAAGCACAAATGCACTGCTTGATCCCTTCTCTTGTTGGGATTTTTTTTGATAGCCCACAGTCAGATCTGAAGCATTTTTAAACTTCTTTTTTCACCTTCTCATGCAATACCAAATCTGGTCCTGTTCTGTTTAACTTTTAGAAAGTTATTTGGCTGACTGATGAATGAACAGACAGACAGATCTCTACACAGCAGTATTTTGGAGCTGACTCATTGAGGCTTGCAAGAGTCAATTGTTCATATTTTTTTTGAGAATTATATAAATTGGTTGGGAGCAGAGCAGAACTGCCATACTTAGTGCAGCAACCAGCTGTTTGGCAGCTAAGCCACAACAATGGAGCCAACAGAGTTGATTGTTATATTTATTTAGTGTATGGTGATGTTACATTAGCCAGGAGACCACAGAGTTACTGCAAAGTAGTTGTGTAGCTGCTGCTGATTGCTAATCAATTCAGTTCATGCTCATGCTATCCAAAATGCACTGCAGGGCGTCAACTAGCTCCACACTCATAAGGTTTGAGAGCATTCTGAAACATCCTGAGGTTTTTGACACTACCAATGTCACCTCAGTTTTGGGCATTACATTCGGACAGGTCCAGTACCAGTTAAATTCATACTGCTGCTTGAAACACTGTTTCCCCACCCCTCCCCACCATACATAGAATGTAACATGTTTTTGAACTGCTAGATTGAAAGAAGCTGAGGCAAGTGATGGGAGTCATTTTGCCACACATTGTTAGACTCAAATCATGGGAGTACAAACTTTGCCAGTGTCATTTAACCATGAGCCTCTTGGATTGTTATAAATTTACCACAAAGTCACTGTCTTTACATAATTGAGAAAGAATAAAATTCCCATGTGTTCTATGAAAATGTATATTTCATATGAGTAAAGCATCAGCAATTATTAAGGGAAAGTGATATGTTAATATATGGCAATTTTTTTGGAAATATCTTAATTCCTTTAGTACACGGGTGTCAAACTTGCCGTGTCATGTTGCCATCATGTGACATTTCACAATGTTTTTCCCATTCACAGAGCTGGCGTTGGCGTGGCCTGTGCGTGATGCATCTGATCTGCGAGCCGCCAGTTTGACAACTCTGCTTTAGTAGATGCTCTATCACAAAGTTCAACTTCTACTCATGTGATATAATTTAGTTTGTTTGTCCTTTGTGTAACAACTTATACCCAGCTTTTGAAGCACTTGACTAGATATGTGAAGGCTTCATACTCATTCCATCTTCATTCTCTACGTTCATGTCTTTTACCAGCCTTTACTCTGCCTACCTAGCCCAAGTAATGAGGTGAGGATGGTTTGAAAAATTAAAACCTCAGATATCTAGACAGAATTCCTTTGGAAAAATTCTAACAGTTCTAATCCCCCCCCCCCCGGCCCAGTGCTCATTGCTGGAGATGGTTGATGGTGTAAGAAGATTTTATTCCCATGTAGTCTATATTTTAGTCCTGGTTTTTGTATAGTTTTAAAGTTGTAACTTGTACAGTTTTAATATTTCAATTATTTTTCTTTGTCTTTTTATAATCTGTTAGCTTTCCAGAGTTGTCTTAAAAGGGAGATGGGTTACATTAAAATAATAATAATTAAAAAAAATACACAGTTGGCTGCTTGGGTTATAAAGAGGAGACCAACCACCGAGAGAAATGTAGCCCAATCATGTTATCAGATAAAAAAAATTAAGGAGGGAAATTAGTTGCTGGAGTCAACGCTCCTTCATGTGTTCCTTGTTTGGTACAACATTGCTTGATTATTAATCATGATTTATGCCTGTTACACTTGGTGTTTCATGTAAACCTGATCCGTGGAGACTGTGGAAGAAGTGCAGTGCTTGTAAGAGTCTTTTGTTTTGCATTCTTGTCGGAGACTTGTATTTATGTTATTTTTGGGCTCGAAGCCAGTTTGAACTGAAAACTGATAAAGACTTCCTTTTAAGTTGCCTGCCTGAGTTTGTTAACGAGCCGTGAAGGGGGGGGGGGCAGAACAGATTGACTCCAGCCAGACAAGCCTTAATATCAGCAATTATGGAGCAGCTCATGGCTGAAAATAGATTAATGGCGCAGCAAATAGCAATGTTATCGGACCAAATTCAACAGTTGCAGAGAGTTGCAACCCCCCCCCCAGCCAAGGAGGAAGTGCCCAGTAGCCATGCCAGATAAATATGATGGGAGTCTGGCTATGTTTGCCGTATTTCTGGGACAATGCCAGCTGTTCCTGAGCCTGAGAGCGGAGGACTTTCCCACTGACCAGATGAAGGTGGGATTCATTATCAGTTTGCTCTCAGGCACGGCTGCCCGTTGGGCCACTCCCTTGTTAGTGCAGCAGAGCCCTTGTTGGATGACTTCCAGGGCTTCTGCCAGCATTTCAAACAGATGTTTGAAGATCCGATTAAAGGGGAAACAGCTGCCAGAAGTTTGAAATCACTGCAGCAAGGGACTGGGTCATTGCAGGACTACGTGTCGGAATTCAGGCTACGTAGCCAGGATTCCACATGGAACGAACCAGCTCTAATGAACACATTCCAAGATGGATTGTCTGAGGCCTTGCAGGATGAACTGGCGAGGGTGGACAGGCCACTGACGTTGGACGCTTTGGTCCACATGTGCTTCTGGATAGACGCCCGGCTGCAGAGGCGAAGGCCTTGCGGGGTATTCCCGGAAACCACCAGCATGCCAGTTCAGCAAGAGACTGCAGTGGACTGGGAGAAGCCCATGGAGTTGGGTGCTGTCCGACCTTGGGTGTCACGGACAGAGATGGACAGATGACGTGCGGAGGGATTGTGTTTTTACTGTGGGGATCTTGGACACTTGGTAGGGAGCTGCCCCAAGAAGACCAGGAGGGTTGCACAGACTGCAGCCGTCTCTCAGCAATGCACGATCAAGTCGGACAACCAGCACGTTGATGCGGCCGTGTTACCCCGTTCGCACAAGATAGCGTGCGTTCGGGGGGTGTGGAGTCCCAGGACGGATGCCCTGCTGAGTAAAGTAAAGAACTCCGACCCTGCGAGCTCGCTTCCACCTCGGACTGTTCTACCTGTTGCAACCTGTGCTGCCGTTTGTCATCCCGGGAGCATGCAGTCTCTGGTACAGGATGCGCAGCGGGGTGACAACTGGGTGGAGCGACAAAAGGCGGAAGTGAGGCCGGCGTCCCCATGGACTTTGGAAGGGAATCTGTTGAAGTGTCAGGGCTGGCTCTATGTTCCCGCAGGGGACATCCATCGACAGGTGCTCTCGCAGATTCATTGCGTGTCTGCATCAAAACATTGGGGGTTTGTTCAGACGTTGCGCCTGGCCTCCCGTCAATTTTGGTGGCCTCATCTGAAAAATGACGTACGGAGGTGCGTGAAATCATGTGCCCAGTGTCATTGGGCCAGGTCTACAAGAACTCCGCCAAGATTCCAGACTTTGTTGACTCCGGTCCCCACAACACTGGACTTTGTCTCTAGGTTCCCAGTGGGGTGCCAGGGTCTTGGACTGTGTTCCAGGGATGCCGTCACCAACCCTTCTGGGCCACACCCCGATCATCGAAACCAGGGGAAGGGCTCTGCGGGAGGGGATTGCGTGGTGGCTGGTGGGTCGGCCTTGCAGAAGGTGGAGGACCATGGACAGGGTGTTAAGGTTCGGCCGAAGTCAGTAGAGCTGCCGTCAACCTCCGACGGAAAGGGGGTTGGTGGGTCAGCCTTGCAGAGGGTGGAGGACCCTAGACAGGGTGTTCAGGCTTGGCTGAAGTCAGAAGAGCTGCCGTCAACCTCCAACGGAAAGGGGTTTGGTGGATCAGCTGTGCAGAGGGTGGAGGACCCTGAACAGGGCGTTAAGGCTCAGCCGAAGTCAGTAGAGCTGCCGTCAACCTCCGACGGAAAGGGGGTTGGTGGGTCGGCCTTGCAGAGGGTGGAGGACCCTAGACAGGGAGTGAAGGCTCGGCCGCAGTTGGTAGAGTTGCCATCAACCTCCGATGGTAGGGGGGCTGGTGGGTTGGCTTTTTGGAGGGTAGATGACTGTGGACGGGGTGTCGACGCCAGGAAGGGCGGAAAGAAACATGGTGGCCACCGGATACCTAAAGAGTTCCGATTCAAGGGGGCTATGCCTCCAGAGGTTTGGGATTCATGAAAAAGGCACCAAGGGAACTGAGTGCGGGTCATCTTGGGGACACGTCATCCCGACCACCGGACCCCGGGGAGAGGGCCCTGCGGTGGGCGATAGTGTTGTGACTCAGCAGATGTCTGCTGAAAGTCTTTTCAGGATCAAGATTCATTATGGAGCTGGGGCGGGTTAAAGGCAAGTTTGGAGATAAAAGGAAGGATGCTGCCACGCCCTAGTTGCTGGAGTCAATGTCGTTCCTTCATGTGTTCCTTGTTTGGTACAACATTGCTTGATTATTAATCGTGATTTATGCCTGTTACACCTGGATAAGTGCTTTGGTGTTTCATGTAAACCTGATCCGTGGAGACTGTGGAAGAAGTGCAGTGCTTGTAAGAGTCTTTTGTTTTGCATTCTTGTCGGAGACTTGTATTTATGTTATTTTGGGGCTTGAAGCCAGTTTGAACTGAAAACTGATAAAGAAAGAATTCCTTTTAAGCTGCCTGCCTGCGTTTGTCAATGAGCCATGAAGGGGGGGACAAAACACCTTAGAATATATTTTAAATTTCTCCTGTGATACAAACTAATGTGTGGCATAAGTGGGTACCTTTTCTACAGGGGCTGATCATGGCAAATTTATATGTGTTGCTGATGTATATATGTGTATCTGGTCTTCCCTCATGCTGCATCTCTCTGTGTTTGAATGTAGGTGTGCACTCAGAAGCACAAATGCACTGCTTGATCTCTTCTCTTGTTGGGATTTTTTTTTTTTGATAGCCCACAGTCAGATCTGAAGCATTTTTAAACTTCTTTTTTCACCTTCTCATGCCATACCAAATCTGGTCCTGTTCTGTTTAACTTTTAGAAAGTTATTTGGCTGACTGATAAATGAATCTCTACACAGCAGTATTTTGGAGCTGACTCATTGAGGCTTGCAAGAGTCAATTGTTCAATTTTTTTTGTTGGGGGAGAATTATATAAATTGGTTGGGAGCAGAGCAGAATTGCCATACTTAGTGCAGCAACCAGCTGTTTGGCAGCTAAGCCGCAACAATGGAGCCAACAGAGTTGATTGTTATATTTATGTAGTGTATGGTGATGTTACATTAGCCAGGAGACCACAGAGTTACTGCAAAGTAGTTGTGTAGCTGCTGCTGATTGCTAATCAATTCAGTTCATGCTCATGCTATCCAAAATGCACTGCAGGGCGTCAACTAGCTCCACACTCATAAGGTTTGACAGCATTCTGAAATATCCTGAGGTTTTTGACACTACCAATGTCACCTCAGTTTTGGGCATTACATTCGGACAGGTCCAGTACCAGTTAAATTCATACTGCTGCTTGAAACACTGTTTCCCCACCCCTCCCCACCATACATAGAATGTAACATGTTTTTGAACTGCTAGATTGAAAGAAGCTGAGGCAAGTGATGGGAGTCATTTTGCCACACATTGTTAGACTCAAATCACGGGAGTACAAACTTTGCCAATGTCATTTAACCATGAGCCTCTTGGATTGTTATAAATTTACCACAAAGTCACTGTCTTTACATAATTGAGAAAGAATAAAATTCCCATGTGTTCTATGAAAATGTATATTTCATATGAGTAAAGCATCAGCAATTATTAAGGGAAAGTGATATGTTAATATATGGCAATTTTTAGAAATATCTTAATTCCTTTAGTACACGGGTGTCAAACTCGCCGTGTCATGTTGCCATCATGTGACATTTCACAATGTTTTTCCCATACACAGAGCTGGCGTTGGTGTGGCCTGTGCGTGATGCATCTGATCTGCGAGCCGCCAGTTTGACAACTCTGCTTTAGTAGATGCTCTATCACAAAGTTCAACTTCTACTCATGTGATATAATTTAGTTTGTTTGTCCTTTATGTAACAACGTATACCCAGCTTTTGAAGCACTTGACTAGATATGTGAAGGCTTCATACTCATTCCATCTTCATTCTCTATGTTCATGTCTTTTACCAACCTTTACTCTGCCTACCTTGTCCAAGTAATGAGGTGAGGATGGTTTGAAAAATTAAAACCTCAGATATCTAGACAGAATTCCTTTGGAGAAATTCTAACAGTTCTAATCCCGCCCCCCCGGCCCAGTGCTCATTGCTGGAGATGGTTGGTGGTGTAAGAAGATTTTATTCCCATGTAGTCTATATTTTAGTCCTGGTTTTTGTATAGTTTTAAAGTTGTAACTTGTACAGTTTTAATATTTCAGTTATTTTTCTTTGTCTTTTTATAATCTGTTAGCTTTCCAGAGTTGTCTTAAAAGGGAGATGGTTTACAATAAATAAATAAATAAATAAATAAACAAACAAACAAACAAACAAATAAATAAACAAACAAATAAATAAATACACAGTTGGCTGCTTGGGTTATAAAAAGGAGACCAACCACCGAGAGAAATGTAGCCCAATCATGTTATCAGATAAAAAAAATTAAGGAGGGAAATACTTGTTTATATTTATAAGCTTAAAAAAAAGAGAACAACTTTCAAAGCTACGGCTATTTTTCCTGATTTCTATTCCCTACCTGAAAATGATTTAGTAGAAATGGGTCAACGTAAGAAAAGTGAAGCTATTTCCAAATATCAGAATTTGCTCTATGGTTCCTGTTTACAACTTATATTGAATTGAGCTAATTGCTATTCGGTTCATATTTAATTTTTTGTGTTGATTTCTAAAAGAATGCTTTCTTTGAAGTGTAATGGCTCTTGCTTTTCTATATTAGTGGTTAAAAGGCTCTGTTGTAAATCTCACGGGAAGCTTCAAATGCAATTCAATCTTGGTCACCTCAGAAATGTCAGAGCCAATGTCTTCACATACAGCAAAACATGGCACTAAACATCTTTCTGCCATGTCTAAATTATTTTTTATTTAATTTTATATGTTAGAAACCGTCTCTTATTCCACCAGATTCTGGTGGCTTACAACTTTGAAAACAAGAAGCAATAACATCAGGGAGAGGCTCTCTGAAACAATTAGGTCTTCAAGACCTTTTGAAGATCAACAAAAAGGAAACTAGTCTCATCTCCACAGGGTGGCTGTGTCAGCCCCACTGTGTAGAATATACCAATTAATCAACTCTACAAGGAGGCAACTTTTATTAATATTGGCTATAGCAACAAAATCTTGCAAATTTGACTGTACTTCACTTAAGGTGACCAGATTTTAACATTGGTAAAGAGGGACACCATTGACCTGGAGGGGGGTCAATGTCACTCACTCAGTCACTCACTCACTCACTCAATCACTCTCTCTCTGTGTGTGTGTGTGTGTATGTGTATGTGTATGTGTCTCTGTCTCTGTCTCTGTCTCTGTCTCTGTCTGTCTGTCTTTCTGTCTGTCTCTCCCTCCCTCCCTCCCAACCTGCAGATGGGCTCTGGACCAGAGGAGCCTCTTCCTTCATTTTAACCAGGGGATCTTTCCTAAGACATAAAAAAGAACCTTAATTACAGGCTCAACAAAAGAAGCTGGAAAGAGATACTGTAGCCAAGAAGCTGAAACCTGGGACTGGACAAAAAACTTTCCTTATCTGGGAAGATGAGTAACATGAGGGGGATCCCTCCCCCTGCAGACGGGTTCCAGACCAGCGGAGCCTCCCTGGACGTTGCAGCAGCAGCAGCCCCAAGTGCACCGATCTCGGTGTTGTTTGCATCGGGGCATGCTGCAAGAGGGAGTGAGTGAAGACCTTTTCTAACTGGCACAAAGGATTTCCCCAGACTTGCTTTGCTGAGTGGGGGCGACGGGCTCGCACCTCCACCACCAGCAATCCGGAAAAAGCACTCCTTCTTGCAGCCTGCCCCGATGCGAAAAACGCCAAGATGTTAAGCAAGGGAAACATCTGTTGCTTCAGTAGAAAGGAAAGCAACTTCAGAGCTATGGCTGGAGTTGGGCCGGCAAAGGGTTCTCATTGACTTTCCCCCCCACCTCCGAGTTCCTGACAGATCGAATTATTTCAGCAACATCTCCCCCCACCACAGCACCCTGCCTCCCCCTCGCACGTCACCTCTGCTCCGTTCTCCAGCAAGCCTCATGGGGTTTTTTGTCTTTAGGAATAAGAATGTTTAAAAGCCTTTATTTTAATTTGGAAAAAAATGATGATGCAGGTTCTGAAAGAGCAAATCTTCGTCGCACGGCTACGCTTTTTCTTCCTCCAAATAATGGTCACCACTTATTGTAGTGAATCAGCCTCCTAACTTCAATCTAGGCTCTGCAATTACCCTCCCCCCCTCAAACCCACAGAAACAGGAGGGAATCAGTTATTATCATTAGCACTCTCTCCCACGCCTGGCCTCCCCTTCGGAGGTAGGGGGCGGGGAAGAGCAGATCTCCAGGGGACACAAATATTCCCCAAGTGGCCACCACTTGCTTCTCATAGCTCCCCCCCTAGAAAACGGGAGAGGAGTGAAATAATGCTATGCTTTGGAAACGCGGATCTCCAACGCCAGGTCCATGCCAGGAGGTTCGGGGCTTCCCTCCAGGCCACCTGCACAGCCAGCAGCCGCATCCACAGACTCCGTGGGGCCATGGGAAAGGGGAGCAAGTGCACTCTCCGCCTGCCCACTCCAATCTCACCCGCTCAGTTCCCAAACCCTCTCTTTGGAAAGAGTTCTCTAGCAGTCTCTGGCAAGGTGTCTTCCCTGCCCCGCTCGGGCCAAAAGCAAATAAAGCAAATAAAATATAAAATGCTGGTTTACCTTTCTCTGCTGCTTCTCTCCCAGGCTGCATCCGAGAGGAGATCCCTGTCCTAGTCTTCCTGCTGCCCTCATGGCATGGGGAAAATGGATGGTACTTTGTCCCTTCTGTCTCCCCGTTGCTCAGAAAAGCAACTCTGGGAAGGTCCTTTGGCGGAGGCAGGCGTCCTAGAACCTGTCTGCTAGCAAAGGACCTTCCCGAAGTTGTTTTTCTGAGCAATGGGGAGACAGAAGGAACAAAATACCGTCCGGCCATTTGCGAGCCAATCAAGAGTGTGCCTTGGAAAACCTGTGGTGTGATTGTGCTGCGCAGGAGCGAGTGTCTCTCCCCGAATATGGAGGACGTAGTGGGCAACTTGTATGTATCCTAGAAAATCAGTAAGACCCACTGGCGGCCCGTATCTGCCATGGCCTTGCAACCTCTTTACATTGGTAAAGATTTTTTAAAAAATCGGGACTTTTTAAGAACACCGCGGGATGCGGGACAAATTGTGCAGAATTGTGACTGTCCCACCAAAAGCGGATTGTCTGGTCACCTTAACTTTACTCCCACCTCAACCCTCTTTATATTCATGTGTATTTGGGGAGTGTCTGTCCAAGTTACTTGTTCATGACTTCTTTTGTATTTAAGCCAGGATTTTCCCCTTTGTTGCTTTGGTAACAGATTTTGCCCATTTCTGTCAAGGTTATCTTTCTTACTAGTTGTTGTTCTCCAAAGTTGCTGCTCCGGCAGAAAAATAGCACTATTTTACCTCAGCCCCCGAAAGCTCCCCAAGTAGAATTACAGCAGTTTCTCCTGATAGATCTGATTGGCCTGTGTGAAACTGGTTCTTGCTTATGCAAATAAAAATGTTGCTGATAAAAGCCATACTCTTCTTATGAATTATTAAAATTTTAATAGGAAGGTGCTTTTACTCAGGTGAATGAATGAAAGCATTTTAGGTTCATTATAGCATACATCTTTAGCTTCTTCTTTTGTTCACATTAACATTAACTATGATAAAAATAAGACATTTTTATAGAGGCTTTTAGGAGAATCATTATGACAAAACAAAAAGTATATTTTTAACTATAATGATTATTTGAAAAAAAATCAAAATGGCTTTATGAATGAATAAAAAATGGAAGGAAAGGAACACTACTTAGAGCTAACCAGATTAGATAAGTAATTACAATATTCTGTTGTAAAATTATAATTGTCATATTCCACCTATCAATAGAAGATCAACGTTGATTATTTTATGTACAATATTCTTCTGAAATGAAATTCTGTCATTAGTATTCTGTTGTATGGACTCATTCTTGTACACATCTGTTCTATAGACTTGGCTTCTGAAAACTAACAAAAGATATTTCAACATCTGTGATGTCTTAGGTTAAATAAACAAATAACTAAGCATAATTGATACTAATATAAAAAAGGAAATTCATTTCCAAAATATTCATATCGAGAATGCATAAAAGAATAGCAAATAGTGGCAAATTATGTTTCTCAAGGAAAATAAGAAATTAAGAGCTGAAGTTTCTGAGGAAACAAGAATTGTAAAATAAATGTCTTTTAATCAAAGTACAGAAATTAAGAGAAATAGAGACAATCACCTAAATATTAAACAGAAGGAGAAAAAAAAATCCCAACTATACAACTTCATTGAGCATTCTAGACATAACTCTGTGGGTAGCTGCTAGACGTTTGATGAGTGTCTGCATGAACCCCAAATATTAACAGATTTCAAAGCATTGCCTGAAACATCCCAGCTGTAGGCATGGATAAAAAAACCTTAAGACTTCAGAGTAATTGTTAATTATACAGAGAAATAGAGAAGATAGTGTGTAGGAGAAATTTGCAATGGACTCATGAGATAAGGATGTAAGTTTCCTTTCCTTTTATTTCAACATTTCAATGAAAGAAATATCTTTACAAAATCGCTGAATGCCAAAAAAGCCACAAAAACACTACAAACACATACACACACAACTCTGACAACAGAATATTAACGGAATTATATTTTGAATGCTTTCCTTTGATGGATGAAGCAATACATAAACAGGGGAGGGAGGGGGGGAGGGAGGGAGGGAAGGAAGGAAGGAAGGAAGGAAGGAAGGAAGGAAGGAAGGAAGGAAGGAAGGAAGGAAGGAAGGAAGGAAGGATCAATCTCATGAAAATGATTCACCATACTGTTATCTTCAATACTGGAGGATGGCCAGAAGGTAAAATCTGAAGAAATTAAATTTGCTGACATAGATTATGCTATGCTAATATTCTCTTTAGAAGATGGCACATTTGGTCTGATAATTGCACAGACACAGATTGCATGGTAATCTAGAGATTTTGCTAGAAGGATGAGTGAAACTCTTAAATAGAGTAACATGATTCTTCCAATCAAAATGATAGAGAAGGAACCACTCTGTTTTATTGATGTACCTTCCAATTAGCAAACGACTCCATGGGTTTTACAAAGTTAAAACCAAAAACCTGAATCAAGGCTCATACCAACAATAAAAACAATACATTACTAAAATGCATCAGTAGTATGTATATTAATAAGGAGAAGATACTTAATCTGCTACCTAAATAGATGTTGCAAAGACGTCAGAGATTAAGGGCTGTTATACAGAAGCTCTTTCCCATGTAAATATCAGAATAACTCTAAATGATTGCATATTTTGAAAAAAAAAGTTCTTATTTTGTTTTCTTATACAGTGTAGAAAATAAAATACTAGTACATCCAATTCATTTAGCAACCAAAATAACATAGCTTATATTTATATATATATACTACAAAGTTTATATTTTACAAGTAGTCTGGAATGAACAGCTATTATGTGTTTTTATGATGAAAAGTTGGAATTACATGTAAAGTTATGTATGCAAATGAAAGAAATTCAATGTTTTGTTTGAATTACAGAGCTATTCTGTCTTTTTAATATAGCATTACTGGCTACTGTTCATTTGTAATCTGAATGGGGAAAATACTGAAAAATACTTGTGCATTCTTGATGTTCAATGTTTACATAAATGTAGAACAGAACTTTAAAAAATAATGAAAATTTATGAAGATTTTAGAATGCAAGAGAGAAAGAGAAGTCATTGAAATTGCTAATAATTTACCTGTGTCTGCTGTGGTTGTAAATGTGAGCAACATATTTTGTTTTCTGTAAATTAAGACACACTTGAAAGAATTTTTAAACTGCAAAATGGTTGTAAGAAAATATATTTATACTTTATTCAGTTCAGATAAGTATGCAGTATAAATTCAGAAATACATCACTTTTATTATACATGTTGTGATTTTAAAAGTTTGCTAACTGCTAAAAAGATTGTTTATAACCTAATTAAATACATATTTCATATTAACAGTATCAGCCAGTGAGTTCTATATGGACTATACAAATTAGATTTATAGATTTATAGTTTTATATGGGAACAAGTCCCGATACTGGTAATAGTGTATAAATATTTTCAATTAAAATAATAAATAAAAGTACATGGAGAAAAATACATGGAGATTCAGTCAGTGGTGGATTTCAAAAAAATTTTAGAACGTCTTCTGTAGGTGTGGCCTGCTTTGTGGGAGTGGCTTGCCAGCCATGTGACCGAGTGGGAGTGGCTTGCCAGTCATGTGACTGGGTGGACATGGCCAACTTGTAAAATGTGGTGAAACTCACTTAACAATGCTCTTGCTTAGCAACCAAAATGTTGGCTCAGAAACTCTGGCATTTGAAACATGCAAGTCTTAAAGCTGTCAAGTTACAAGACCCTTGCACCCCTAACCCTTTAGAAAAAAAGCCCCAGGGGTGTTCAAACTTGACAGCTTTAAGACTTGTGGACTTCAACTCCCAGAGTTCCTCCTCCAGTCATGTTGGCTCAGGAACTCTGGAATTGAAGTCTTAAAGCTGTCAAGTTACAAGATCCTTGCACCCCTAACCCTTTAGAAAAAAAACCCAGGGATGTTCAAACTTGACAGCTTTAAACTTTAAGTTTTAGATAGCACTCTTAGAGGCGGGTGGGGCGATTGGTGAGCCAGGCGATCAGTTAGCGGCAGGCCGGGCCAGCGTGGTGTGGACGGGCGGGGAGAGGGAGCTGGAACTGGTTCTAAACAGCATGGTAGATTTGTGGAACCTCTTCTATAGAAGAGATTAGAACTGGTAGGAATCCACCCCGGATACAGTTGACAATAATGTTCTTAGCTGAGCAAAGATAATACATATATTATACATGTGTTAAGTAGTTGCCAATTGGAGCACAAATATTAATTTTTTTATGTATTCCAGGCTTTCTTGGGTCACCAGAGGTCTGTATGTACTCTTAATTATTGCATAAAATCAGAACAAAAAATTGCCTTGGAGTTTATCACATGGCAAACCACATTTTATTTAAGAGCAACTTAAGAGTGCTGTCTAATTGTGTTCACAGGTGAGGTGAAATAATCTAAAGGTCTGTAACCTTCCTTCCCTGTTTTCCACATATTTAGCAGCTCTGATAATACATCTGAATTCAAAAAATGTTCCTCCAATCTTTATGGTTATTTTGCAGAGAAGCAATTTAAATGCTTCATTCATTCATTCATGGTGTGGTATGACCATGGCGAAGAAATAATGATACATTCCCCACCGGATCACACTCCCATTGCTTCAAGAAGAAACTCATATCTGGAGTGGGTCCACTGTCTCAGATTGGAAAAAGAATAATACTTATACTGTACATTATCTATATATCAAGAAAAAGAAGATATTCTTTTGACAGATTCAGAAAGAGCAAATAGGAATTAAAGAAACAAAAGGTGCTAATAAACACCCCTATCCAAGGCCTGGGGGAACAATTAGATCTTTAGCAGTTTGTAGAAATTCAAAAGAATGGGAACAATATGAATTTCTGGAGGGTACAAAATTATACAAATCAGGAGCCATCACCAAGAAGGCAAGCTTCCAAAACATTACACTGCTTAATTGAAGGCACTTCGAGTTTGCCTACTCTGGCTGACTTCACTGGATGGACAGAAACTTATGGAGACAGGTGGTCTCTCCAGTAAATAGGCCTATGTGATGCAGAACTTTATAGAGAATGGGTAGCACCATAAATTACAACCATAGGTCAACTGGAAACTAGTGCAGTTTGTGAAGAATTGGGGATGCCTGCACATACTGTAACATAACTCTTACTGTCCATTCTGGATTAGCTGAAGTTTCCAAGTGGTCTTCAAAGGCCACCTCGTATATGGCTCAATACAACAATGTAGTGAAGACTAAGGTATGAATGATTGCTTGAAGAGTCTCACAAGTTCAGGAATTGGCACAACTGCTGTGAAAGGTGAACTGCACAAAAACCTTGTGAGCACAGGTGTCTATGTAGCTGTAAATCCAAGAGGACCTCCCAATTGTACAATGGTCTCTCATGGCAAAATGCAACTCCATTAAATAATAAAAATTGAAAATACCTTTGATCTTGGGGCTGTGAAGAAGAGATAAAACAAACAAAGGCACATGGTTGTGTTAGAATGAAGCCTGAGTCTGCTCCCTCCATCAAGACCCATATAATTTCAGCATAGAGTCGAGGCCTCTAACTATCATTTAATTGTCCAGGGGTCAAGATGTATTATCAGCACATTCATCCAGACTGGTGGATGATCACACAGAACAGCTGCATGTAGATTTAAGAGGAGAGAGAATCTTTGAGGCACCCCAACAAGTGAGGGTCACAGAGATGACCTCTCATTCCTTGTCAACTTTTATTTATTTAATATACCAAACTGTCTTGAAATTCTTCCATTATGAAGCACAAAATTAAAGTATTTGTAATATGTACAAGTAAATTAATATGAAACAGTAAGAATATAATCTTATATCATTAACATCTTCAAGCCCTCTGGAATAATTTGATTTGACCTAGCTGCTAGGAGGCTATTACTGGCAGAACTAATCTTGTTCCAGAAGACATTCCAGAGGATTGAGAGCATAATGGAGAAACAAGAGAAACAATATCTCTAAGCCTCAGCTCTTTTTGGTCCCTGGAAATCACCATTATTAGTAGCTTACCTCAAAATATCTCAGTTAAGTTGAATTGTGTTAAAGGTGGTATCCAGGTACTAAACCATATCAAGGCTTTGTAGATTAAAACCAGCACTTGAATTGTATAAGGGCACCAATTGGCAAACAGTTCTTGGCGATAAAATTATTGTGAAATGTTCATAATATTGCAAGCCCATCAACAACACAAGCTTGCCAACCACACAAGCCTGCCAACAATACAAGCCACCACATTCTGAACTAATTTGTCATCTCAACGACCACTAAGCAGATGGACAGACAGTGAGATGAATGCATAAATATCTCTGTATTAAATAACAAAGGAGCAATATGAGAAACCTTCACACAAACTTGAATAAGCAACAGGGGTCTTTGGTCTATTTAAAGATGTGTAAGCTATTATACCCAGTTCCATAACAGCTACAACAATACTTGAACCAGTATACAGTATAAACTTTGGCTTCTCCTTCAAAGTGGTTGGCCCGTCACTGCAGACCACTAATCACTTACATTGTTGTTCCAGCTTCTAGCTGTGAGAGATAGATGTAGGCTGTTGTTACAATGGCACCAATCAGAATGTTGTCATTGGATTAACAGTAATAACAAGTGTTTAGCTGCCATCTTAGTGTGAAGCTATGATCTTGCTGCAAATGTAGTCTAAAAGAATAAATGCAAATAAACACTTGAAAAAGAACTTTGTAATGTAACCTATAACTGGCATTACAAAATCTAGAAATAGATGAAGTGCCGTTTGGAATGAAAATTTAGCTGGAGCCCTGACCTTTACTGATCTCTATAAAATAGTGCACAAGAAGAAATTCTGAAGTTCAGAATAATTTAAAAATTTTCCACGCAGTATGGGGGAATGAAGGGATACTTGTCTTTCTCTTGCATATTTAAAGGCTAGTTTGGGAAGAGCTGAGTATAAAATAGCTTATGTTCTCTGAGGGAAATGTGTTTTTCCTTTGTTTGTTTTGGTTTGATTTACTTTGGTGAATTTTATCTGTTAGATTCCTTTACTCTAGCAGACTACAAATAGGAAAATAGAATGGACAGGCTGTATATGCACACACACATTTTATTTCCAATTTAAGATTGATTTGAGGAGGGAATTGCATGGACAGAATGATAAAAGAAATTGCTTGGTGTTTTTTTTCTGAGAGCAAAAATGGGGCAGATAATGTACACTGAACCAACTAATAATATATTATAGAAATGTAAAAGTGAAACATCTTTATTATTCTCCTTGTCCCCTCTTTAAAAATAAAAAAAAAGAAAATTATTAGAGCAAACCAAGACACAGAGTCCCCTGGAAAATATTAGAATAAATGTTTTTGGAAAATGTAGATTAAAGTAATCATGTTTAAATATTAGTCTTCTTGAGCCATATAGTTTAGATTTGTGCTTACACAGCATATGTGTCTGTCTCCTTCTGCATCTACAGTATGTGATGGTAGTTTTGAGTTAAGCAGACTTTCTTCTTTGCCCTGTGGATTGCACCTTGTGTATAAATAAAATCAGAATACAATCAAGAGTAAATGTTTTCAAGATGATTCTAAATAAAGAGGTTGTTGTGTGGTTTGCATATAGAACTAACTGTTTGTCCCTAAATATGCCTACTCCCTTTAAAGATTTGGCAAGAAGGATAAGATGGATTGTTACTGGACCTGCACCCAAATTTTCTGGACCTGCACCCAAATTTTTATTGCACCCAAATTTTCAGAGAGCTGAGTAAGAAGTAGGTAGGGTTCCATATAGTTCCACCATGCAGAATTCATGATATTTTCTCCAATGCATGCTAATATTTTAGTTATTGTTAATGAATCATAGTACATATGGAAATGCAACAAGAGTTACAGCATCTGCTTTCCTAACAGTGTTTCCTTTCTGAATTAACTACTATATATGCAAAGAGGTAACGGGGGGCGGGGGGGGAGAGAAAGAGCTCACAATCAGTTATAAGTGTTAGTCATACATCACTTGCTAGATTGTACTACTTTTTCTTGTACTCAGCAATATAGTTAATTGTAAATAATTCATTCATATTAATACTGATTGGCTCAGACTCAATCAATTCTCTACTATAAATTGTTCCTGACGCTAACATAACTTATGGCTACTTGTTTAAGGGTTTATTTAAAATTTTCAAGAAAGTTTTGTGAAGTTTTGATTGCTTTATCATTGTGCTTACATTTAGGATAATCTTTTGAAAGAATACATGACCGATTGTAGATCAGGCTGAATTCCTATGAGATAAGCATCACTTGAATTATTTCTTATGCCTTCCCCATTGACGTTCACTTTTAAAAATTTTGAAGACAGATAAATACTATTGTCACTGTAAAATGCATGGTTCATAAAGATTTGCAGAATATTTAAGACGTTAGCACTCATGAAGTTTTTTCAGTTTGTTGCTGCTTTGCATTTTAAAAAAATCATTACTTTAATTTTAGTGGAAAACCATAAAGTTCTGTTCTATTTATTATCAAGAGGCTACCTTGAAGGCACTCTTGATTTCTGGCAACTGCCTGGATAACAACTTCCTGCATGTTATTTTGGGCAAGATTTCAAAAGTGGTTTGCCATTGCTTCCTTCCTAGGGCTGAGAATCCCTGGCCCAAGGTCACCCAGCTCTCCTGATGCCTAAAACAGGACCAGAACTCATGATTTTCCCATTTATAGCCTAATGCCTGAACTACTATACCAAATTAGCTCTTTATTACTTGAATATTAATATTTTAAGATACACACACACACACACACACACACATTTGCAAGCAAGATTATGTTACAAAAATCTTATCTACTTTGCTGTGCAGTATGTTCCAAACACTCTCACTGCCACAGTCCCATAAAGCAGCAACTCATACTTCAGTTGCAGAAATGTCTCATAAAACTCTAATGTCACATTATGCAGGAATAGTTATTGACAAGTATAATTGCTCACAGAAGTACAGTAGATGTAATGAGCTCTATAAATAGACTTCTGAAATAGAATCCTGTAGCCAAGTACTTGCATTATAGAAAATATTTTTTTTTTTAAAAAAAGCAACGGGCAATGTACAATTTGCACTGACTTTACCGACATAGGAAACTTGCCATCACCATCATGTTTTTGTTATCCAGGTACATTGTTTCTTCCAGGGTAATCTAGGCACTCCTGGAATGTTTTTATATAAATTGTTCTTTTTAAAAATCAGTGACTTTATTCTAATGTCTTTTGAGAAAATGGTTTCTATGTATATATTGAATCTTCAGCGTGATTTTGACTTTCAGCCAAAGTGCCTGCTATACTTACAGCTAATTATATGCTTAAGGAAGCCTGTAAATGAGATGAGTCAGCAGATATAATCCTATTTCAATTAGTATGTGTACAACTGAATGTTCATCCATGATTGTGTCACACACTAATCACAATGCATGGCTGGAATGTAATGTCTTGAACATTAAATAATTGTGGGATCCTCTATATGAACATTTTACAGAGAAATAAGCATTGTTGTTATTATGATAGAGGAGGATTCCTTTCTTGACATGTTATAAACATATGTTTTTAAGGAGTCTCAGAAACCATATTGATCAAGCTTAGGTAAAAATCATTCCAGAAGAACAAGTGGCTATGAAGAGATGGCTTCAGGAAAGTTTTGAAATCAAGGACGAATTACTAATTGAATTCTGTGATGCAAAATACTATAAAAGAACCAAAAGTTCTCTGGGGAAAGTATTCATTGTAAATTAAGAGTTCAAAAAATGTTGCCATCCTTCTTTTTAGGAACTTGATTGTCAACTGATTGTTACTGAGATAACCTAGAAGGAAACAGTGAAAACATTGGTGTATAGGCTGTCTGTGGATCAGTTTTAAAGCATAAAAATTTTAGTACACAGTTGGTGGCATTAATGTCCTGTTGTGCACATCACATCAAATTTAATTAAAGATCAGAAATATAGGAATAGTTGAAATAAAATTGACTACTTTAATATCATTTAGATTATCTTAAAACATTGAAATAGATTATGTTACAATGATTTACTCATGAAAAAAATGTAGACTATGATTCATCAATCATCTTTCTATCATATGTATATATCATATATATACATATTTGCTATACTGCTATACTTATAGCTAATTATTACACACACACACAATTACTGCACATATTACCTTTTTCACAGATAAAATTTTATCTGATTGGGAAATAATAGAGATAATTAAATACAAGAGGTGAAGCATAACTTTTACAACTTGTGTTTAGAATTCTGGCCCTCAAAGGTCAGTGTTAGATAGATCATCCAACAATTAGAAGAAAGGTAAGGAAATGGTCCCTGAATAACAACTTTGAAACTACTCATTGGCTGAGTTTGCCCATTAATTTATTGAAATCATGGTCTTTTGGAGACATCCAAGCTACTAAAGGGATATAAGAAGACTATGCTTTCAAAGTCTAATAAAGCAACATCCTGGAGGGGATTGGTTCAGCTCTTACAAGTTTTAGTAAATCCTAGGGTTACATTTCAGTGGAAGATCCTTGTTTGAGGAACACATTGTCCATTTTCAGGCTCTGACTTCAGGTGAGTCGAAGAGATTTTTCTCTGGAATTAGCAAAAAAACTAGTTAGAAAGGTTCTACCTTTCTGCCATTCATCTGAGTGACTTAAGTTATGGGTGGAGATGAAAAGTAGAAAAGAAGATAGCATAGCCCAAAATAGAGAGAAGGAGTAAGGAGAAAGCAAGAATTGAGTTTCCTAGAGGGGAATAATTTCATTTCTGTCTGAAGCAAATGCATTGCTAATCCTCTTTTGGAAAAAAAAAATGGGGGAGAGCAGATATAAGGTGGACAGGTCTAACAAATGAGAGCATAAGAAATGAGAAAAGGTGAAAAGACTGAGCAAGGTGACTAGATTTTTGATATTGGCTTTCCTCGTGCCTTGAGCAAAAAAGTGGATTCTTTTTTAATTAACTGGTGAGAAGGAAGAGCTGATGGGCAGTTTAAAACATATTGCCTGCTGTTCTGATTAACAAAATGAACAACCCAAGACAAGTTTGTGGTTCTGACAGTATTCATATTCATTATTCAATATACTGTTATATTCATATATAATGGTATGCATATATACTTTTGCCAAAGCCTAGAGATCTGTGATTCAAATGAACAGAGACATCTGTACAGTCTTAATTTGGAAGAGTCATTCTTGGATTCCTTGAAATACCTTTCTTCCCTGTTGCTACTAGAATTGTTGTACCATTGAAGGCCCCACACTTTTCTTCCACTGGAGTCCTTTCCTCAACTAGTCCTGTCTACTTAAAGGGTCTCAGCTTAACTGAATAGATGAACAATTCTATGCATGCAGCTCTTCTGATTTCCTGGCTTGGCCATAATAGTGAGAAAATTGGAGACATTTTTAGAAGATGAGGGAGAAAATTATGTAGTACATCAATGATCTCACCCATGATTTGCTGCACTGGGTGGTGAAAGCCAGAACTAGATTGTCCGCTTTCATGCTGTTTGTTTTAAGTTAGCTAGAGATTGCTGGACATTTGCCTTTTCCTCCTCTGATGAAAAGTAATCCAGATAGACCGTGACTGTAGAATGCCCCAAATGTACAGTATAACTGCTGTATTAAACTGGGCATTGATAGACATATAAAAGAACTGATTGCAAAGTAAATGAAATTTGCTGCTTAAGTGCCCACAAGTGCCCTCAAGAGGAATGGTGAATTGCATACTTTTTATCTAACGCTTTTGGCACTACAGATCTGAAAATAATTTTGTTTGCCATCTCATAATGTACCCTTTCAAATTTCCTATGGCAATTGAGTCATAATACACAATTGGATGAGACGCTTTCCTCTTCCCTTTAGAGGCCTGCTGTAACATTTAGTTGCAGTATCATATCTAAAGTCAGAAATACCCTAAGCCTCTCTCTAATAATCTCTGTTAATAAAGATCCTATCAGTTTCCACATCCACTTGGTGCTTAGTCCATGGGGTACAATTTTGAGGCTTGCTTTCATTTATCCGGCCTGCTTCTTCTCTAGTTTTATTCCTTAGTTTGGGTGTGTCATGTTGCTCTTGTAGTGACAAGGGAGAAAAAAATATATCTTCTTGGTGATAGGCATTTTGATATATATAGTTTTAAACCTGTTCTAATAGCTCCACTTAATCTTCTTTCCCGAGTTGGAAAGTTGAAGCCATTTATTCTCTCCCTTGTATAATGTATATTCTAAAACCTTGGCTACTATCTGCTGAATCCTTACCAAGCTGACAGTATTCACATAATAAATGGATATTCATAATCTAAATGAAAGTCAAAGCAATGCGAGGTACTAGAGGAAACTGTAACTGCCCTCAACAGGAAGTCAGCAATAACGGCCACTAGCTTTGAGATAATAATTGTTCTGCAGATGCATTTTAAAAGGCAATAGGCTTAGCTATAGGAATACTACAGAATTAAGTCTTGATCAGTATGAGATTTGTAATACATTTTGCTTGCTGACCACTTTTTAAAGTGCTGTTAAGTCATGAGAAGTGTGGTTCTGACAATTGGCTCATGCCCTGATCACTGAATGTCTAGACTGCCATGACACATAACACCTAATGTACCTTTGAAGATAACTTAGGAGCTTCAGTTGGTTCAAAGCACAGTGGACAGTCTGCTAACTAGCAATAGAAGATGTAAAACCCAAGCTATGATTGCTGTACTGGTTACTAAGTCGCTTCTGGATCCAATTCAAAACTATGGGTATAGTATTTAAAGCTCTATATCAGGGGTGTCAAATTTGATTTCATTGAGGACCATATCGGGCCCCCGTTTGACCTCAGGGGGGCGGGGTGGGCATGGCCAGGATAAGCATGGCTAGCTTGACATCACTCATGTCAGGGTGTCTGTGGTGGCCCAAGCACTCTACCAGCAAAAATGGGCTTCCAAGCTCCACTTCTGGTTGTGACAGCCTCCTACAACCCTCTGCCAGCAAAAATGGAGCTGGGGAGGCTGCGTGTGGCCCTCACAAGCTCTGTTTTCAGCTGGGATGGCCTCTGTCAGTGAAAATAGATCTCGGAAGGGCCATGAGGCACCACATGCCGGCCCTTCACTGTTTCCAGGGTGGCCCTGTGGGCCGGACCTGGCTCATGGGCCTTGAGTTTGACATCTCTGCCCTATATGGCTTGCCTCTTGGTACTAGCAGACCACCTCTCCCATTAAGATTTGCTCACCCTATGAATTCTAGCATAGAGATTTGCTAAGAATCCCAACTCCTTAAACCATGAAGAGACCTGCAATACACCCTTTTAATTGCTGTCCTCATGCTTTGGAACAGTTTGTGTTTCAAAGGTATTCCTAACCTCATGGCTTTTAGGAAATGCTTAAAATCTGGCTATTCTGTAGACCATTAAGTGCTAATAAGCACTTAATGTGGGCTGCCATAATATATTATTTAGTTAGCAAATTATTATCACCTTTTTCTATTAAGGTCTGTATATTTGGATTAATGTGTTTCTTAAAAACCACTTTGAGTCCATGAAATTGGTATATAAAATACTATATAAATAAACAAGTGGATATTTAGTCCAGCTGTAAATAAATAAAATTGGTAATTGTTGTTTTATTAGAAATGAAGCCATAATGATTTGGGTTTTAGGTTTCAAGTAAAGCTACCCATCTCCCCCCCTCCCAAGATGGCGGCATGCTTAGTCGCTGCGGCTTTGATCTCCTGGTGCCACAGTAGAGTTAGGCAAAAAAACCAATTTCGTTGTATTTAAGTACAATGACAATAAAGATTATACTTATACTTTAAAGACATAAAAAATGGTTACTCCTACAAGTACGATGCCAAGAGTGTTTTCATTTGTTTTCCTTGCTGTCAGTTGGCCCTTCAGCACCAATAAATATACATTCAAAAATAGGCCATGAAATGAATGGATTAATTTTTGACAACACAACTTGTTGTCAAAGGAGATTCACTGGAGTTTGGAATCACAGTAGAGAAAAGAGCAGAATAAACTCCCTTTCTGTGATACCAGTTTAAATGTACTACAGTTGCATTTTTATTAGGGTGCAAAATAAATAAAGCTGTTAGATACAGTATGTCTTTAAAGTAACGTACAAGCTGATATCCCCCATTTAAAAAAAATTATGGTTGACGTAATTAAAAAAAGATAGATATACTGTATGTTATGCTAGCCAGTTTAGGAAAATTTATCTTGAGATGAAGTCTCAAAGGTGCTTTTTCAAGAGGCAACTTGTTTTTCTGGTTTTTCTTTGAAGATGTCTTGTTTCTCATTCAAGAAGCTTTTTGAGCTGAAGAAATTTCTTGGATGAGAAGCAAAATGTTTTCAAAGAAAAAAAAAACAGAAAGTCCAGTTGCCCTTGAAAAAGCACCTTTGGGACTCAGATCTGGATGATTAAGAATCTCCATAGACCTTGAAGTAGAGTGAGAAGATATTTCTCTTCCCTATTTTATCTTTAAACCCCTTTGGCATAGTTGGTCCTATCTGAGCTTCAGGAAACCTATTTGTATTCCTAATGTATTGAATCAAATACAATAATGCTACTTAAAATGGAGGCCACTCTACCAGGTTCTATGTTCCAAAGATAGATAAAAGAGGTGATCTAATGAGTAACATGTAGCATCAGAACAAACATGATGAATGGTGCTTTGGAAATGATTCAGTATTCAACATTTTGCTTTACTCACTTTTACTTTGCTAATACTTTTATCTCAGGTAGTGTCTTTCCCCATATCTCAAATACATGATATGGCAAGGTATAAATCATAACCTGAAATGGACTTGATGTCAGATTTCTCCACTGAATGTCTCTTTTGTGCTGTTCAGCTGTCGTAGCAGTGGAGTCATTAGTTATAAATGACTTTTGAAATGTCAGATCAGCACACTGAAAATTTATTCTACCTTTCCTCTCCCTTACATTTTCTTGTATTGTTTTTTCCCCCCTGTAGAGCGTGATGAATGTGACACTGGACAGCACAACTGTGATGAGAATGCAATCTGTACCAATACAATCAGAGGACACCGCTGCACCTGCAAACCTGGATATGTGGGGAATGGAACCATCTGCAGAGGTGGGTCTGTTGTGCTAACAACTTAATAAAAGGAACTGAGGCTATTAATATTTTCTGACAGTTGCCTAAGTTCAAGCAGTTTGAGATCGGGTAGGGCTACAAATTCCCACTCTGATTTATCATCTGGCAACTCCAGGATTTGCAGCCATTATGAGAATTGATTTGTGCATAATTTGCTACTGGGGAAAGATATTCTGAGGCCCTTTCAGTTTACTGCTTGTGCTTATTGCCAGTTAGCATAGTTTATTAACTCATTTCATTGTTGTACGATCTGCATTTTTAAGCACCGTGGTATCATGGATCCCCCTGTTATCTTTTAGACTAGGTGCACATGGCTTTTAAGCAAGAGTAACTGCCTTTTAAACAAGATCCATGTGGTTTTTAAAAGATGACTATTTTTTCGGTGGTAGAATAAGCTGCCAAAAGCCGGTGAATATGAAAAGTGGCAGACAGATAGTGTTTATTTCATTCTTTGGCACATGTGTTTTACAATGCACTAATATGCTAGCAGTCTGCATTTCAGAGATATCATTGCTTTTGCAAGTAGAATGTGTAATCCTAACATGAAAAGGACATCATATGAGGAAAGGCTATATGTCATTAATGACCAACCATAAGATTATGTACTTTTCTCAGTTAACCTATATCCAGACTGTATTCTGGTGTCTGTTGAGCTATGTCTGTTAATATCAAATCATGGCATAAAACCTTAAGCCACACTATACAATGGTGGAACAATGTACTTGGGTTATGTATTAGTATGTTGGAAGGAAATAATAAAAGTTAACAATTTTTTTTAAAAAATAACCATAATAATCACTACGTGCTGAAAGAAAAACCTAATCTGATCCAAGTTTCCAGGACAAGATTATTCAAAATTGGCATTCATACATACATACCAGAAGATGGTAACATCTGTATATATTATAACTAAATTCTTCCCAGACCCAGATCTACAGTGATTCTAGTATCAATTCTAGTGAGTATCCATAAAAAAAGCTGGAAAAATCATTCCTTTTGGTGCAAAAAGTATTTGTTTTATAACAAGCTGGCATTAATTACTCGCATTAGCAGTCCACAGACAAATTTATTAAGGAAGCCAGAAACATATCTGTTTAGGAAAACAAAATACAGAACATAGGTCAAATCTATTGAATAAATAAAATAAATATGAAGCTATTTACTCTTGTTATTTTGTTTGCTAGTTCTCTACTATTGCCTTAAGAAAGTTCTTTCCCCTATAACATTTCAAGTAATACAATAAACTACCAATAATAAGAGAAAACCAAATCAACAAAAGGATTAATTGATTATGTGCCATCAAATTATTGCTGATTCTTAGAGACCACATATTAATAACAACAATAAGTTAAAACTAAACCTGTAATTCCAATATAAATATACACAAAAAAGTTTCTATTAGATTTCTTTATCAGACTCTTTTTAGAAATCAGCCAGTTGCTAGATGCAGGAAGCTCACTTTGGCTGTTTTTCTCCAGAGTAGAAATGGGCTATAAATTCTGCTTGATTTCTCTACCAGAACTAGCATACAAATTGCTCTGGAGGTTGAAGATAGATACAGACACTCCTTGGGTATCCCAACTATCACCCTTACTTTTCTCTGCTGCAATTTGTTCTTTAATGTGCTATTTCAATTTTTGTACCCCAAAATAAGCTTTGGGGCAATGTTATAGCTCAATCTTTCCTTTGGTTTCTGATGTTCCTTTTGGTTTTTCATTTTCTGTTACTCTTTAGTCCATTTTTTGAACTTCTCACCACAGGCTTTAATGTCTTTGGGATAGCCTGCTGCCTTTGACTCTAATCATCAATTTGTTATTCCTGGTGCTGGATGCCCTCCATTTCAAGACAAAATATATAGGTTTAAGTTAATGAGCAACAGGAAATTCTGAAAATGAATAGTGTGATACTAAAAATCATGGACCACTTTTGTATATAATAGTGCTCTAGTGCTTAATCTATAAAATATGCCAACAAAATTATTGCATTTTTTATTATTAGTGATCGTTATGATACTACCCTATATTAGTTACAAATATTACACTGGTGATTACTCAGTACAGAATATTTTTAACACCCCATGATCATAGAACACTTCCTACAGAAATCAGGCCACCTTCTACTCATAATTATGTTTTACAGATACAGTTAAGACTGGTTCTTTCAGGCTTTTAATATTATCTTCTGATTTTACTGCAGCAAATGTTCAGCCTGCTGTTTTTAATCATATAGCTGGAATAGCTATATTTCTTGGCTTATTTTTTAAGTTTTTCTATATTTTTGTTTTTTCTCAACTTTTCATATCTTCTCAAGGGTTGGGTTGGTTGATGAATGATTTTTAGATGTGTCAAAGAAATGTATCTTATTTTTTCTATAATTCCTATTTTTTGAAGAAAATAATGTAGATAACTTGATTATATATGCTAAATAGAATGTTGATAACTGTATATACATGGTGAAATAGTAACTGAAGAGGACCACTCCATATAGTTTTATATTCTTGTTTCAGTAGATAACAAATGAAAAATCAAAGCATTTGGTGATAATTCCCTCAACACTGTCAATAATTTATTAAGACTGTATTATTATATAATTGTATCACAGCGACCAGTTGTTTCACCGGATTTGGCATTGATTACTAGTCGGGCCCCACCCAGGGGCCTAGGACGTCATAATGTATTTTCGTAATATGCGTGCAGATCCAAGCAGTGCGGCTTTTTGCATTTGACTAATGTTGATTTTATCAATTTTTAACTGTTTTAAATGTAATTCCAGTGCTTTTGGAATAGCACCCAGTGTGCCAATTACTACTGGAATTACAACTGCTGGTTTGTGCCATGATCGTTGAATTTCAATTTTTAAGTCCTGGTATTTTGCAATTTTTTCATATTCCTTCTCGTCGACCCTGCTATCACCGGGTATTGCGACGTCTATGATTATAACCTTATTTTTCTCAACCAGTGTGATGTCTGGTGTATTATGAGCCAGTATTTTGTCCGATTGTATGCGAAAATCCCACAAGATCTTGACCATCTGATTTTTGGTGACTTTTTCAGGCTTATGTTCCCGCCAATTTGTTGCTGTTTTAATATTATAATTTTTGCACAAATTCCAATGGATCATTTGTGCTACTGAATTGTGCCGCAATTTATAATCAGTGTGCGTGATTTTTTTTTACAGCAGCTGAGTATGTGATCAACAGTTTCATCAGCTTCTTTGCAAAGTCTGCATTTGGCATCATCAGAAGATTTTTAGATTTTGGCCTTAATGGCATTTGTGCGGATAGCTTGTTCTTGCGCAGTCAGGATTAGTGACTCAGTTCCTTTCTTTAATGTACCTGCTGTTAACCATAACTAAGTTTTTTCACTGTCCACTTTATCTTTGTTTTTTCCCAGAAATTGGCCATGCAATGCTTTGTTCTGCCAACTCTCCATTCTTGATTTTATCACATGTTTTCTGTATTCTTGTTTCGTCTGTTGGGCCTTCAATAGATTTTTGTTCTTTACTTCGATTAATAGATGTTCTTGACTTTCTTTTAAGTAATCAGCCGGTGCATGTTTTTCTTCTTCAACTGTTTGCTTCACTTGTAATAATGCTCTGCCACCTGATTTTCGGGGCAGGTAAAGTCTATCAGTATCACCACGTGGGTGTAAACTGTAGTGTATTGTCATTAGTTTCCTTGTTTTTCGGTCCAAAATGTCCAAATCAGCTTGTGTCCAGTTAACTATACCAGCTGTGTATCTTATAACTGGTATTGTCCCGGTGTTTATGGCCTTGATTGTGTTGTTGTTGTTGTTGTTGTTGTTGTTGTTGTTGTAGTTATAGTTATAGTTATAGTTATAGTTATAGTTATAGTTATAGTTATAGTTTTAGTTATAGTTATAGTTATAGTTATAGTTATAGTTATAGTTTAGTTATAGTTTAGTTATAGTTACAGTTACAGTTACAGTTACAGTTACAGTTACAGTTACAGTTACAGTTACAGTTACAGTTACAGTTAGTTATAGTTATAGTTATAGTTATAGTTATAGTTATAGTTATAGTTATAGTTATAGTTAGTTATAGTTATCGTTATAATTATTATACAATTGTATCACAGCGGCCAGTTGTTTAGCTGGATTTGGCATTGGTTACTAGTCGGGCCCCACCCAGGGGCCTAGGACGTTGTAACGTATTTTCGTAATATGCGTGCAGATCCAAGCAGTGCGGCTTTTCTTTTAAGTAATCAGCCGGTGCATGTTTTTCTTCTTCAACTGTTTGCTTCACTTGTAATAATGCTCTGCCACCTGATTTTCGGGGCAGGTAAAGTCTATCAGTATCACCACGTGGGTGTAAACTGTAGTGTATTGTCATTAGTTTCCTTGTTTTTCGGTCCAAAATGTCCAAATCAGCTTGTGTCCAGTTAACTATACCAGCTGTGTATCTTATAACTGGTATTGCCCAGGTATTTATGGCCTTGATTGTATTTCCACCATTATTATTATTATTATTATTATTATTATTATTATACAATTGTATCACAGCGGCCAGTTGTTTCGCCGGATTTGGCATTGGTTACTAGTCGGGCCCCACCCAGGGGCCTAGGACGTCGTAACGTACTTTCTTAATATGCGTGCAGATCCAAGCAGTGCGGCTTTTTGCATTTGACTGATGGTGATTTTGTCAATTTTTAACTGTTTTAAATGTAATTCCAGTGCTTTTGGAATAGCACCCAGTGTGCCAATTACCACTGGAATTACCACTGCTGGTTTGTGCCATAGTCGTTGAATTTCGATTTTTAAGTCCTGGTATCTTGCGATTTTTTCATGTTCCTTCTCGGCGACCCTGCTATCACCTGGTATTGCGATGTCTATGATTGTGACCTTATTTTTCTCAACCAGTGTGATGTCTGGTGTATTATGCGCCAGTATTTTGTCGGTTTGTATACGGAAATCCCACAAGATCTTGACCATCTGATTTTCGGTGACTTTTTCAGGCTGATGTTCCCACCAGTTTGTTGCTGTTTTAATATTATAATTTTTGCACAAATTCCAATGGATCATTTGTGCTACTGAATTGTGCCGCAATTTATAATCAGTCTGCGCGATTTTTTTACAGCAGCTGAGTATGTGATCAACAGTTTTATCAGCTTCTTTGCAAAGTCTGCATTTGGCATCATCACAGGATTTTTCGATTTTGGCCTTAATGGCATTTGTGCGGATAGCTTGTTCTTGCGCAGCCAGATTAGTGACTCTGTTTCTTTCTTTAATGTACCTGTTGTTAACCATAACCAAGTTTGTTCATTGTTCACTTTATCTTTTATTTTTTCCAGAAATTGGCCATGCAGTGCTTTGTTCTGCCAACTCTCCATTCTTGATTTTATCACATCTTTTCTGTATTCTTGTTTTGTCTGTTGGGCCTTCAGTAGATTTTTGTTCTTTACTTCGATTAATAGATGTTCTTGACTTTCTTTTAAATAATCAGCCAGTGCATGTTTTTCTTCAACTGTTTGCTTCACTTGTAATAATCCTCTGCCACCTGATTTTCGGGGCAGATATAGTCTATCAGTATCACCACGTGGATGTAAACTGTAGTGCATTGTCATTAGTTTCCTGGTTTTTCGGTCCAAAAGGTCCAAATCAGCTTGTGTCCAGTTAACTATGCCAGCTGTGTATCTTATAACTGGTATTGCCCAGGTATTTATGGCCTTGATTGTATTTCCACCATTCAATTTAGATTTCAAAATTTTCCTAACTCTGTTGGTGTACTCTCGCCTGACAATAGTTTTTACTTCTCCATGCTTGATGTTATCCAACTGCAGAATGCCTAAGTATTTGTAGGCTTCATTTTCTTTGCATTTAATTAGTTGGCCATTGGGCATTTCAATTCCCTCACATGCAGTGATTTTGCCCCTTTTTATGGATACAGTAACTCAAATTACTTTTTTTCTTCCAACTGTACAGAAGCTAAATTGATTGAGTTTGCTACTATTATTTCACTAAGTTATTTGTTATCATAACTATATTTGTAGCATAATGATTTTGCTTGCTCTTTTTTGTTCTTTTCTATCCTACAACTGGATAATACAGAATTAACAACTATGGGTAATATAAAACTTACGTGAATTTCTGTTTTTTTATGAACATGTTTTCTGTTTAGCTTATGTCGGTCAATAAAACATGCACTAATAATTCTTTGCACTTAGGGAATATATAGCATCTTTGTTATAGATTAAAAACTATTTATATCTTAAATTTTTTAAGTGTTTCCCATTTTTTATTTGGATATGGTAATAGATGTCATCTTTTTAAAAAACTATTTTTCTTTCACACATCCAAAATAGAGGTCCATCCATTTCTTCTTATGATATTAGTTTACGCATCATAAGATAATCATTGTCCAGCGTACGGTGTCTAGTGATACAATTAAAGGCTTGTGTCTCCAGCCTTCAGACATTCATGGATGGATAACAAGTGCAGGTAGATTAATACCTGGAGGCCCATAATCAGATTTTTACTTGATTTCAGGAATTCTACTTTTAAACGCTTGTTCCTGTTTGTTTGTCTAATAGAGACAAAGAGACAAGTGAGGTTTTTTTATATCTATTTGACTTCAGCATTTATAACTGCTTTTTACAATTTTTTTTTTTTTTTTTGTAAAATCTCTGGTGATCTGGATAGGGACACCTTTACTCTCTCAGCCCAATTTTTCTCAGCCCACTCTTCTGGGGAAAAAAAAAGTCTTTTAAGCTCTGTAAAAGGTTTTTTATTTGAATGACCTCAACCCTATCTATGCTTCACTTTCTAATATATTAAATGTTTTGCTAAAATGAAGATTTTTCACTTGCACAAAAAGCACTGTGCATGTATTTATCCAGACACAATTGTTTGCCAACAATAGTTAAGATTTTCAGATTTTCCATGAATCAATATGCAAATGTAAATATAAATAAATATTGGGCAAAAGCTTGTGTGTGTTTGTGTCTCTCTGTGTGTAAGATTGTGACAGACTTACTGGTAATGTGAGCATAGTGTCTCTTTGCTATTCATAAACAAATGGTTATTGTTGCTTTAAAAGTCTCATTAATTTCTATAAGATGACTCATTAAAATAGGACATTTTTTCCCAGGCTTGTACAGAACCCTGTTTTTTTCTTTAAAAAAAATAGATTATTTTAATTAATAACAAGAGTTACCGTACTGCACTTGTTTGAGCTCCAAAGTATAATTCAGATAATAAAAAATAATATTTGAATTTGTTTCAAAGCATGAAGAGCTGTAATATGTATGTTAGTGAGTATTTATCCCCTCATATCCTGCTGTGTTGTCTATTTATGGGAGAGAGTGTTTCTGGAACAGCAGTGTATAATTCCATGCTGTGTTACTCAGAGCATAAAGATCATCCCAGATAAAGCAAGGAGGAGTCTCATTGGGCAGCAGTGATATAGGACATCGGTCACCAACTGGTGGTCTGTGAGAAAATTTTGGTGGTCCGCAGAAAAATTATTTGCATTTTTTATATTGCACTAAATTAGGGTTCCTCAAACTACAGCCCCTGGGCCAGATACGTGCAATGAACATTTGTGTTCCTGCAGAGAGTCTCCTCCTTTGGGGTCTTTTTGTGCAGGTTGGGGGGGGGGAGAAATTCCGAATTGAGGTCTGCTTCAGCCTCCTGGTGCGGGGCTTTGGGCGAAGGCTGGAGAGAAGCACCACTGGTGGCAAAGAACTGTAGGGTCTTGTTCCAGTGGGACTGTATCATGACCTGGAACTGGCTGACTACCTCAGCCTGATAAGCCTCTAGGCATTGGTACCTGGCCTTGCACTTCCACAGATCTTCCCTCTGCTTGGAAAACCTCTGGTAGTCCTCAGTGAGGTGCTTCTTCTGAGCCTCCTTCTCAGTCAGATCCATTTTGAACTGAGCCAGCTGTTTTGCCAACTCTTTCTCTTGGCTGCTTAGCTCCAACAACCTCTTCCTGTTAGGGCCCTAAGGAGCTTGGGTGGGCAGGCAAGGAGTGACTGGGGGAAAAGGGCGAATAGAAGCTGGCGAGGTGCTCCTTGATATGAGTGACATTGAATTGAACTCCACCTACCATCACAAAACCAACTAACCATGCCCACACAACTGTTGATTAGGCAGATCATATTAGTGGTCTGCGGGATTTAAAATTATGATGTTAGTGGTCCCTAAGGTCTGAAAGGTTGGTGACCCCTGATATAGGAAGTTGCTGGAGGCAGGAGATCAGTTTAATGACAATGGCAAAGGCATTGCTTTATACTGTGTGAGAGAAGGCAATGGAAAACCACCTCTGTATTTTGCTAAGAAAACCACATGGATAGCTAATATATGGTGATTGATGATGTAGCGCCAGGTGATGGGCCTTTCACTCAAATGGTACTCAACATGCTATTGAGGAAAAGCTGAAGTTCTTTGAGAATACTAATGGGATTTATGATGTGTCTAGATTAAAACTTTCAGGATATATGCTTGTTGATATTGCCACACAGTGAAAGAAAATTCAAAATTGCAAAGGATGAATTACAGTGGCAACACGGAACATAAGAAATATGCAAATGTGAAATTTGGTAGAAAATAAAATGATTTTATTTACATAGATTTTGTGGCATCAGAGAATTGAGATGGAGTTGAATTGGATGCTTTCAGTCAGAAGATCACTCAAAATGAAAAACAAAGAAAAAATGGTGTTTGTTTCCTAATTAGGAAATATATATGAAGCAAAATACTTGGATACATTGTACCAAAGGGGCTTCTTCCAAAAGGCACCTGGACTTTCTTTTTGTTCGAATATGTTTGCTTCTCATCCAAGAAGCTTCTAAATGAAGAAATTTTTGGATGAGAAGCAAAATGTTCTAAAAGAAAAAAACCCAAGAAAGTCTATTTGCTTTTTGAAAGAAGCACCTTTGGGACAACCATAACCTGATTGATTGAGAATTTCCATAGACACTTGGATACAGTGTAATCAAAAATAGAATATCAGTTACACTTTGTGTTTTTGATGTCTGTCTAAGATTATGCTCCAATTTGAAATTGATAGAACATGCAAGCAAGATATGCTATTTGAGTTTTGGAGACTGGAGTCACAAAGTGAGAAATAACAAAGAGAAAGTGTAGTTGGATTTTGTGAGATAGGAAACTGAAATAGTGTAGGAAGTTCAAATGAAGCAGGAGAATGACTTAATTTCTACCAGTCAAACAATTTATTCATTACTAATAGAATCTCCAAACAATTAGATGATGCCTTTCACCAGATGTAGTAAAGACAAATTAAGTTGATTATTTGATTGCTAGAAGGAGCTGTAGCAAAATTGTGACCAGGGATATCTGTGGAACAGGTAAACAGATTGCCTACATGCAAGTTCTAAGTTAAGTTACAATAGAAAAAGAAAAACAATCAGTTTCCACAATACAGTAGATCTTGAGCACGTAACCACCATTTTCAAAGAAAACATTAGAAATCACTTTTAAATTCAGATTACTACAGCATCAAATCAAATAATAAGACTACATATGGATGGAACACAATCAAATGTGTTCTAAATTAATAATTTTACATGAAACCTGGAAATGAAACAAATATATACTTTAAAAACACTAATTAAAATAGTGAGATACTTCGGATAATATCGACTTAACCTTTTACATTGAACCACATTAATAACTCAAATAAGAAAGGTGAGAAGTGACTTACATTTTCTACTTCATCTCTCTCTTTCTCCTTGCAAATTTACTAATAATGGTTTAAATTAACAGTTTAAATAAAAACCAAGGCATGTTGAAAATCCCTACATTGAGATATAAAAGGAAATATCTTTGTTCCATTTAACTGACTTACATTACATTACATTGACATCAGTGGTTATAACCTTTTGATGCCATGGTTTTGCCTTGAGAGATTGAAGTTTTCTTTGCTGTATTAAAATCAATTCTATTTTAGAATTTACATTACATCTTTTTAATATGGATTTTTTTTGGTAGCTAATCAGGTCTTATGCAATTATATGATAGATAAAATTTTGTACATCTCCCAAAAATGAACTCATAAAAATACTTTAGGATCAAAAGTGTAAGTGCATCAAAAAGCAATGCTTTCAAGCCTTTTGTAATTATACCATATGTTATTCCTAAATTAAAGCTTAAGAAATCCTAACTCCCTGTTGTCCTATGAATGATTCTAAGGAAACTGTCCAGCCTTCTTTATGTGGACAGTATAATCTTTTGATTACACGTGCAAATGGGTTTGAGACATCTGCTTTCAGCATTGGGGAATTATCCTAAAATAAGCTTAGTTAATCACCAAGTATTATGGGATCAGAGTCTTTTTTTTCTAGATAATAGATAAAAAAATGTATGGAGGATTTATGACTGGATTATAAAACAAGTTATATCATACTGTTTCATAGGGATTTTGTTTTCTGAAACAACAGATGGTATGAAAATTTTTATGCTGTTAGAATGAAGACTGAAGAGTCAATTAATGTCATATTAATGTTTCAGAGGCAAGATGGTTCAGGTGAATATTCACAGTCTGAAAATCCTTCATAGCAAATTATATTCACAAACCTTTTTGGTAGTAGAAATTCAAGAACATTGGGTGGTATGAAAATAATGCTTTCTTCTGACAGATTGATATCCATAAATAGGATGTATTTCTCCTCCTTCCGCCCCACCCCATCTGTTCCTAATATTGGGTTATTCTTTTTCAACAGAAGGATGGGAAGGGACTGCAGGTGGAGGAGAGCAAGGAAAATTCTCTTATTCAAGTGGAAACAATCACTGAAATTTTAGATTTCAATAATACCTATCAGAGTTCTATACAACATAGAAGATTATCATGTACTGAATTTTAGGAATAGCCATCTAGGTTGCTGTTTAATCTGCTACTGAAATTAGAAATGGGATAGTGTTCATTACAATGCTTACAGTCATATTTATAGGAAAGACAAAAAAACCCCTAAACCTAATTAGCATTCTATAATGCTAATTTCTTTTTTCAAATCTAAATATGTTTTCTCGATTTGTAAACATACATATTTAAAATTAGAAGATTTGTTTGCACTTTTACATATATTATGAACTTTTCTTCCAATTTTTCCCAAGCAATTTGCATATCTTTTAAAGAAATCTGAAGTATTAGTGATAAGGAATTTTCATTGACATGTGTTGGAAAACAAACTCTATTAAGTATGATCTTATCAGGAATTTCATGAGTCAGTCCCTTTCTTGAACAAATGGGTAGAGGTTTTATAGCAGGAGATTCAAACTTGTAATAAGGAGAAAGGTCCAAACCATGACTGCTATTAAAGAGTGGAATAGCCTGCCTCTGTGATGGAGAACCTATGGTACACATGCTGGAAGTGACATGCAGAGCCATAGTCCATTTCTCTTCCAGTTGGCGTACCAGCCAGCTAGTCTTCAGGAGCGCCGTAAACTGGAAAAGCAGCCACTTGATGCACATGCATGTGCTGGGAAGATGATCTTCTTGTTTCTGGCACATGCATATACACTGGCCACTTGGTCTTCCAGTTTTTGTGCATGTGTGTGCAAAGTCCAGCTGGCTAGTTCACATGTATGTGCTGGAAACTGGAACATAATCTTCCTGGTGTCTGCATGTGCACTGGGCACCTGCTCTTCCGGGTTCCAGCATGCGTGCATGCACTCCAACACAGTGTTCACCAACACTGGCCTATCTTCTGGAACCATAAATGTTCTGTCACTGGAGAATTTCACCAAAGATTGGGATAGGTATTTGATTGGGATGGCATGATGTCTTCTTGGACTAGGATTGGATTAGAAAAATCCTGAGATCTTATTTAAGTGTTTCTCAATCTAGAAAAACACATATGCAGTATGTTCTTCCTTGGTGAGTTCTTCCCACATTTTCTTTATGTGTCTGTTGATTTTATTAAAGTATAATATAATATGAAATACAAACAGAAACAAAGGTGAAAGAAGAAAGAAGGGAAGTGCAGAGGAAAAGACGAAGAGAGTAGTGACTTCTAACTTTTTCAGAGCAGCAGAATACAAAAAAAATATACAACATCAATCTTTTGCTTTACATTTCTAAATATTTTAAGCCTTTCGGTAACAACAAAGTCATAACCTTATAAAATCAACATTTCATGTTTTGCCATCCTTTCTTCCATTGTGGGAATCACTGTCTGTTTCCATCTTCATGTAAATAAAATTCTTGTTTGACAAAATATACAGTAACAAAGTTCCAAATTTTCTTTCAAGCTCTTTATGCATCAAACCTAGAAGAAGAAGAAAATCTCTCTGTGTGTGTATGTATGTATGTGTGTGTGTGTGTGTGTGTATATATATATATATATATATATATATATATATATATATATATATATATATGTGTGTGTGTGTGTGTGTGTGTGTGTATCTGTGTGTGTGTGTATATATATGTGTGTACACACACACACACACACACACACACACACACACACACACACACACACACACATATATATATATATATATATATATATATATATATATGCTAGTCTTGTTGTATTCGGATCTTTTCCTGTGTAAGATTGTGTATATATGTGTGTGTGTGTGTGTGTGTGTGTGTGTGTTTTCACTTTTTTGTACATTCCTATTGGTAAGCATTTTCGTAGCATTCTCTATGAGTAGTTTTGCTACTAAACAAACTTTCAACTGGGAATTTGAATCACAAATCACTTGCATAAAACAGATGTGATCCTGAACTCCCCTAGCTTCAAAACTTCAATTACAACAGGCATATTAAACCAACTATTTGCAGTCACTGCAAATACATCTCCATCAATTTGTAGCATTTGTAATCCTACTACTTTCTTGAAGTTCCCCACTTAATGCAACAATTTTAAGATTTGATATATCTTGCAACCTTTACCCAGGATAGAGTTTAACTGAAAAATGTTATCAATAATTTTGTAAATAGTATATATAAAAGGCTAGTATTTCACTCTTTAGTGCTTATATTATAATGAGATTGACATTTCAAGGTTTAAATATCCATCCCTTTAGAATGAGCTGAGAAAAAATGGTTATTGTCTTTGATATGATATGTGAAAATATAACTTTATATTAAAGTTAAAATGCATATTATCAGAAAGTGGAGAGAGTGGCATTTCACCTAATATTTAGTGAAGGTAACTTTTAAAAAATGGAGTGGATAAACTAAATGAATTTCAGATTTTAGAAAATAGTTCATATTAATATTCAATTTTTCTTGTGTTAATTAGGCATGTGATCTTGCTCTGATTTAGTTTTCAAAGTTCTAACTTTATATTATTACAAAATATTAAATTAAAAAAAAAGTTTGCAATATTTATGGTTAATCACACCAATGCTGAAATTAGAGCGGTGGGTTGTTGTTGTTTTTTTTTTGCTATTTCTTGGGAAAGAAAAAAGCCAAACATTTTTCTAAAGTTTTTTTTCTTCTCAATAACTTTGATTCTATTGAAGTATGGTGGCAATGCTATCTCAATTTTAGTTAATATCAGTAGTATATATGTTGTATACTCTTTTTTCTTTATAACCCAAAACATGTTTGCTTTTTTTAAAAAAATGATTTTAAAGTTTGTCACTCTTCATTGCTTCACAGCTTTGAAAATGATAAATGTACCTATTTGCCGGGAACAATTTTAGAAAGGCAATATAGTTCTTATATTGTCCCCTTATAAATTGCAGACCACCTATTATCCCTGAATTGATTTTCTTTATTATTTTTTAATCATAGAAAAATAAGATATCAATATTATTTGTGTTTCTCTCTAGCAAATAGTTGAAAAATGCTGGAGAGTTTGCTGCCATGTGGAGAGGTAAATTCAGTAAATGTTGATTTTCATTTTTGCTTGTCATCTGAAAAAAAGATATCTTAAAATAACTTCTCACTCTTCAGCAAAATGTTCAATTTTCAAGACAATCTGATAACAGTAACCCTCCAAGAAGAACTGATAAACTACTCTGATTTCTAAATCCAAGAGCCTAATTAAATGGAGGAAACTTATAATCTTTCAATTGTTGGCACATTAAAAATTTCAGCTGTTCCCAGATTACCAATGAAACTGGAAACCAGAATCTATAGTTCAATATGTTTCAAGACATGCATTTCTCTCCTATTGAACATTCTTGTTTGTTGAGATTTCAGTAGTAGGGTTTTGAGGACTTTCCATATTCCGTTGGAAGAAAAAACTTTAAAAATCTCAGAGATTGATCATTGTTTCCAAAGGATATATTGTGGTTTTCTACCCTTTAAAGTAAGAAGCACAAAAACCAGTAGTGTAAGTCCTAGAACAAAGGACAAAAATTTAAACAAAGAAACTCCCTGTACCAAAAAAGAAGAAATACCAATTCTGGAAATCCTAGCCTTAATTTTGGAGAAATGTTCTGACCTATATGTCTTCCAGCTCCCAAAAATGTTAAAAGTGTCTGCCATTTCTCCAAATGTTTTCTTTCTTTCTGGTGAACACTGCTAGTTGGTGGCAAAATTATTTGTCATAGCAAAGTGCTGGAACCTTAGTTGACTAAAGAAAATATCAAAATGTTTTTCATTTGTGTATTAAGTCCCTCTGTGATAAGCAGGGGACTTAATCGCAGATAGTATGGGAGAGCAGGGTGTTGCAAGAGCCTTCTTAGAAATGTCCAGATTACCCAATGCTGATTTGTTCCTTGTTGTAGAACTAAATATTCTTACTTAATATCAGAAAAAGTAATAGTATTTGTCATTAGTGGTGTAAGGCTTATAAATTCTATCTACAGACGGGATGGCGAACCTATGGCATGCGTGCTACAGGTGGCACACGGAACCATTTGTCAGGACATGCGAGGTGTTGCCCTGTCAGCTGGCCAGCGTCTATGCGTACTCTGGCCACCTGAGTTCAGCCTTTATTAAAACCATTTTTCGCCCTCCCCAGGCTCCAGAGGGTTTATAGGAGCCTGGGGAGGGCAAAAAAAGCATGGAAAAATGGGGGGAGTGCCTCTCTTGCGTGCATGTGCACTGGGGGTCGCATGTTGCATTGTGGGTATGGCACACCTGCTCATGACCCTCCCTGCGCTCTCCCCTTATGGCATGCGAGCCAAAAAAGGTTCGCCATTGCTGACCTTCAGTACCCAATGAATTCAGTAACCGATCACTGATCATTTTAGACTCTGCAAGGATGTGAACTGCATTTATTCATATTTACTGCTTACAACATAAAAATAAAACTAGCACATTAAAATGTAGAAACTTTAGTGTGAATATTTTATGATATGTAACAAAATGTTGGGGTTATTTAAAACAAAAAAACAAAAAAAAATGCAGCTAAGAACTCAAGGTTTCATTCCCAATAAAGTATACTAATAATATAATTATTTAGTTTCTGGACACATGGCTTGTTGCTATAATTATACTCAATACTATAGAATGTACGGAATAAGATATGTCTAGTTTATGATGTTCAGGTTTTTTTAATCATCATGAATGTACGAAACATTTAATGATTCAAAAATTGTAACACAATCCGAAAGCAATAACCTCAACCACTTATGCTAATGCATATCCACACTTGTGTGTGTACGTGTATGTATGTGTGTGTATGTATATGTATGTGTATATAGCAGGGGTCGGTTCCTCCCGGATCACCCCGGTTCGCGCGAACCGGATGGTCAGTGAACCCGGAAGTAATTAACTTACGGGAATGCCGGTACCGCTCCTGGCCCCTGTCGCTGGGTGCCTGCAGGGTTTTTCTTTTTAAAAAATGCCTCTCCAGATGATCTTGAAAACCTGCAAGGTTGCTTTGGAAGGGAACAGATGGGTAGCATTTCCCCCTGCCCCCCTCCCTGGGCGCCTGCAGCCTCGGAGCCTGCAGCCTTAAAGCAAGCCTTTGCACAGTAAAGAAAATCTCACGAGCGAGAGAAGTTCTTAATTGCCTTTACTGTGCAAGTTGCGGAAGGCTCCGAGGCTGCAGGCAACCAGGGATGGGGTGGGGGAATGCTGCCTGTCTTCCCCCTCCCAAAGCAGGTTTTCAAGATCGTCTGCAGAGGCGTTTTTAAAAAGAAAACAGTGTTCTTGGGAGGGGGAATGGGCTGCACTCAGAGGAGCCGGTGGGTTGTGCTCCTGGTTCTGGGGATTTCCCTCTCCCCCAGCAAAAAAAGACCAGCTGCCCGTCTCTCCAAATCTTGTGGCTTTTCCGGATTTTCTTCTTTTTAAAAAACACCTCTCTGGATGATCTTGAAAACCTGCAAGGTTCCTTTGGAAGGGGACAGATGGGCAGCATTTCTCCCTGCCCCCCTCCCTGGGTGCCTGCAGCCTCGGAGCCTGCAGCCTTAAAGCAAGCCTTTGCACAGTAAAGAAAATCTCATGAGCGAGAGAGGTTCTTAATTGCCTTTAACCAGGGGAGCCGGCGCTGGGGTGCCCTGAAACAACACATCCCTGCCGCCTCCTTCTACTCAGCAAGTGGGGACATCCTGTCTGTGCCCGCTTCCGCTGCCACCACCTCTGCTCCCAAATGCAACTGTCAGCTGCGAGCAGGTGCCTGAAGCTGCTGCTTGCAGTCATTTATGGCTGCAGATAGATTGTGCCTGTAGCAGGAAGCTCTTCGCCCTGTGAGAGCTCCTCTCCAGCACTCCTAGTTTGATAACATCATCAGTGCTAGAAGGGAGTGGGGTTGGGGAGGAAGGAGGAGAAAGTTAGGACAAAAAAGAAAAAGATGAGGGAGAGGACTGTGGGGTCCTTTGGTGTTCTCTGAACGTGGTGGTTTTTAATTATTTTAGGGAATTTTTATTTATTTATTGTTTATATAATGTTTATTACAAGAAATGTTATTCCTTTTGCAAATGTTTTATTTGTGATGCAATATGTTGCTTTTAAGTGTTCAGACCAGGTTTATATATCTCAAAGTGGCTGCTTTTCTATGGGCCGGCCAGGTTTATTGCAAGGCAGCTTTGCCAGATTTAGTGTTCTTGTTTAGGTAATTCTGAGGTGGTTGATGGTTCTGTGAACACCTGTCCTTTATAATATTCCACATTGCCTTGATGGTTTTTATTCCAATGACTTTGTCTTTCCTGTCCTTAGGCTTAGGAAAAAAAACTGGTTTCATTGGCAGTCTTTTTTTTTGGGGGGGGGGAATTCTTATTTTTTGGGTGTTTTCCTAGCACTGTCATAGTTTGTGTGTGGGTGGGTGTGGGTGTGGTATGCATTAATAATGATCTAGTAATACTAATAGTATCTAGTAATTAGTAATATCTAGTAATAACATCGTCTTGGCCACTCCCACCAGGTCACATGGGTGGCAGGGCATTCCCATCCGGTCACATGGGTGGCAAGCCACTCCCATCCGGTCACATGGGCAGCAAGCCACAACCACAAAGGAGGCCACGCCCACATATATATATATCATCTCCAATTCTACGCGGGAGAAAACCCGAACAACTAGAGACCTACATACTAACACCCGCGAAAACCTCAGAAAACAAATATCGAACCTCTACGGGGAGGAAACCCACCATCTGACCAGGACCTATGAAAAACGTGAAGTCCAAAGAGCTTCCATTCTATGTGACCTCACATTCCTACGCAACTGCCGGGATGAAAACCTAATCCCCACACAATTCCAATTGAAATCCCACTCCAACTCTGCAGCCACCAAACGCATCCTGAAAAGAACAGAATTGGCCCTAATCAGAAATGAACTTCACAGGAAAAGATTCCTCCTAGACCGAATCAACAAAGATCTCCTCACTCTCCACCTCGAACTCAGCAACCAGATCCACCCCACACTTTGGGACAAATCGAAACAACTCGCCACCTGGAGAGCTGAAACAAAGACCACCCTCAAGACAGAAACACACACCAACAAACTCCGAAGACTAAAAGAACGCCAGAAACCAACCCCCCGCACACACAACCACACATGAAACAAACAGTGCATAACATCTCAGATAGGATCCTCACCAAAGCCGAAACCAATGTCCTTTCAAAAGGATTCAACTTTGCAGTCGCCCCCAAATACATCCCCACTGAAACCATTATATGCGGAGTTGAAACCAGCCTGACCAAAATCAACCCTGATGACGCTAACAGAATCAGATCCGAAATCACCAACATCCTCTGCACCAGCAAGCCACCCAAAAGCAACTTACCCAAAGAAGAACAGACAGCACTACATAATCTGAAAGAAGACACCAGCATAATAATCTTACCAGCAGACAAGGGCAATGCCACGGTGGTTATGAACACTTCTGACTACCAAACCAAATTAACCAACCTACTCCAAGACTCCACATACAAACCCCTAAACACGGACCCCACCACCTACCTGGAAAAAACCACTAGAACCAAAATAAAAGCCTCCCCCATCAGTGAAGAGATCCAGCAAAGAATCATTCCCAGAGAAAAATCATCCAGATGTCCCAAGCTCTATGGTCTACCCAAGATACACAAAGAAGGAACTCCACTTAGACCAATAGTCAGCTCCATAGGCTCACCTTTACAAAATCTAGCCAAATTTCTTGCCAAACAACTACAGCCCTATGCAGATTCCATCACCTCACATGTAAAAAACTCTTTCCACTTCATAGAAATCATAAAGAAACAAAACTTACAGCCCAGTGACCTACTCGTGAGCTTTGATGTCATATCACTCTTCACCCAAGTACCAATCAAAGAAGCCTTAACAGCTATCCAAAACAAATACAACCCCCCCCCCCCAACACATCCTGGATCTAACCAACCACTGCCTATCTAACACATACTTTATTCACAATGGACAAAGATACAAACAGATGGAAGGAGCACCCATGGGATCACCCCTCTCACCTGTCATTGCCAACCTCTACATGGAAAACTTTGAAACCCAAGCTCTAGAAAAATCTGATCACAAACCTAAACTCTGGCTCAGATATGTAGACGACACTTTCATAATCTGGCCACATGGGAAAGAACAACTGGACATCTTCCTTACACACCTCAACAGCCTACACCCCAAAATACAGTTCACCATGGAAACAGAAGTAAACAACCAACTCCCCTTCCTGGACGTCTTAGTCTACAGGAAATCTAACGGCTCCCTAGGACACACCATCTACCAGAAGAAAACACACACTAACCGCTATCTGCACGCACTCTCACACCACCACCCAGCCCAGATCAATTCCGTAGCCAAGACACTCATCTCCAGAACAAAACCCCTAGCTGATGAACAACACCTAAAAACCGAACTACACACTCTCACCAACGTACTGACATCCAATGGATTCCAAAGAAATAAGATCACCAACCTAATCCAAAAAGAAACCCCCACTAAAGTCCAGGACAGAGAACAAGAAAATGGAAAAGCCCTCCTCCCATACATAAAAGGCACCACAGACAAAATCAGCAAAATCCTCCGCAAACACAACATCAAGACAGCATTCTGCACAGACCGGAAAATATCCACCATCCTAAGAAACCCCAAAGACAAAATTGAATTAGAAAATCAAGGAGTATATGAAATCCTATGCACTACTTGCCCCGCCACATACATCGGACAGACCAACAGAAGAATAAGTGCACGCATTGAAGAACACAAAAATGCAATCAAAAAAGAAGAACCAACTTCTTCCCTGGTCCAACACCTCAAAGCCACAGGACATAAAATTGACTTCAATAAGACAAGAACCATCGCCAAGGCCGAACACTTCAACAACCGTATAATCAGGGAAGCAATCGAAATAGAAAAACACCCACATAGCATGAACAGGCGAGACGACACCTCCCGCCTGCCAGCCCTTTGGAAACCCGCCCTCATTAACAAATGAATCCCAAACATGAAGAATGAGACCAGGCCCACACTCACAATAGCCACACAGAATACTACCAAAAAACATCCACAAAGAAAACAACCAAAAACACAAACTGATGAGGAGGCACGACCCAGAACCAGAAGCCAGACTGCTAAAGCACAATCAGCCTCTTCAAAACCCCTCCTACCCTCACAGGAAACACAACCCCCCAAACAATCAGAACAGAACACCCCTCCACCAAATAATGACACACTTCCACCTAATCAAGACACACCCAAGCCCCCATTCAATCAGTTTTAATCCCCTACTGGCAGTTAAAACTTAATCCCCTACTGGCAGTTAAAATTTAATCCCCTACCAGCAGTTATAAGGAACAAACAGCCAAGATCCCACACTACTCCTGGAAACACCAAACCTGAAGTAGTCAGCAGCAGCCTGAAGATGACGAATGAGACTTCGTCGAAACGTCGCCAAGACATCTCCAATTCTACGCGGGAGAAAACCCGAACAACTAGAGACCTATATATATATACATATACATATACATATACATATACATATACATATACATATACATATACATATACATATACATATACATATACATATACATATACATATACATATACATATACATATACATATACATATACATATACATATACATATACATATACATATACATATACATATATATATATATATATATATATATATATATAGCTTACCAGAAGTAAATTATACTATTCGTTTTGGTTGTGTTAAGGTATCTGAAACACTGTGATCAAAACTGATTTGGTAACTGAGGTGTTTCCTAGTATTTTGTGTCCCTAAATTTATTACATAAGGCTCTTCCTATTGCATTATTTGTCTTCACTTAGCTGGGCTTTTTAAGCACTTTATTCCATCCATTTATGTGATTTGTGATGACAGTATGATGTTGCGTGTAGTATCTAATTTAAATGAAATTACATGCACTTCACAAAGGACAGTGGAGCAGTTTCCCTTTGGTTTTGTGTTTTAACCGGGCATTTGAAAATGGCAACCTTGTCTTGTTCAGAAGACATTTGTTCTAGAAAGTGACTGAAATTCTACTTCGCATTTTCAGATGATTCTTCCTCAGCATATATAATGAAATCCATGGACATTTCTTCACCCTAGAAAATTGTATTGGAGTGGTAGAAAGTAGTCACATCTTCCAGCATGATTTATAAACTAAAACTAGATCTTATAAATATGCATTATTTCTGTAACATCCTTTTTACTAGGTAGACTGTAATAATTTTTCTTCTGATTCCAGAATTGGAATGTGTGTGTGTGTGTGTGTGTGTGTGTGTGTGTGTGTGTTTGTGTGTGTGTGTGTGTGTGCATGTGTATAATCAGAGTTAGATGCTACAAATGTTACATAATCAGAGAAATTATTGAAAACTTACATTACTGTCTTTTCATTGCAATCCATGTTAATCAGCCTCATTCAGTCATGTGGATGCCGCTCATTAAACTTTGGTAATCACATGTTTTAGAACCTCTGTCAGTGTTTTTACTGAGAAATACTTCTACATCAAAGGTAATTATGTTGGATATGTCATTGGCTGCTATGGTATAGGAAGGGTGTTCAGGTTTCTTTATTTTTCCTTTTTGCAGCTGCATATAAAGAATTCAAGTAATGAATATTCTATTATTGCTTTCAATGTTTGATATGATAATCAATTTCTTTAGATCAATCTCATATTTAAATGAATCACAGAAGCTTATAGGTAGACTTGATTTCCATCACTGCAATCGCTTATTGCAGTCATAAAGCTGCTTTGACAACTTGCAAAGATTGGTGTCTCTTTTTTAAGGCTAAAATATGAAAAATATCACCATGTTTTATATTTTCATTTGCCTTATCAACAATGCAAGAAAGATGTGATATAATAAAATATTCACTGCCTTTGTTTATAAATTAATTTGAGGAATGCTATATTTGCTTATATTTTTAGTGCTTCTAGAATACTGGTTTCTATCAAATGGGATTTGAGGGTAATGTTAAACCTTTCTAAGGAATTACTCTCTCACAAGATTTAATTGATCGGCTGTGCCGCACCCCTCTGTTATCTCTTCACCACACTCCCTGAGTAGACTTAGCTCCCCCATTCCAAACTGGGATTTTGCAGGGTTCTAGGTTATGTCTAGAATGTCAAGGGATGTGGTGGTTCAGTGGCTAAGATGCTGAGCTTCTTGATAAGAAGGTCGGTAGTTCAAATCCTTAGTGCAGTGAGCTCCCATTACTTGTCCCAGCTTCTGCCAACCTAGCAATTCAAAAGCAGGTAAAAATGCAAGTAGAAAAATAGGGACCACTTTGGTGGGAAGGTAACAGTGTTCCGTGTGCCTTTGATGTTTAGTCATGCTGGCCACATGATCACGGATACATCTTTGGCTCTTCGGCTTTGAAACAAATATGAGCACTGCTCTTGGGAACGACTAGCACATATGTATGAAGGGAACCTTTACCTTTACCTTTAGATCATGTCAACCAGCTTTGAAGAACAGTTTCAATCCTTACCCAGCCAATATTTCTTTGGTGTGGTAGGAGACCCCTGAACTTGACAATGACTCTGTATAAAATGTAAGAGCAGAAAATACAGTGCCACTTGTTCGTAAATGTACCTGTGCTAAATAGCACCTGTGACAGGTGCTATTTTGCCAATTGTGAAGTTGCAAATCAAAGTAAAACTTCATGTGGTCTGCTTGTAACCGCTGTATGCAATTTAACACAATACTGTATTACAGTGGATGCTGTGCGTTCTGCTAGAAACATAATCCACACTGGGATCAAGTTTGGGAATATTCAAGTTTATAGAAGTTTAGGGCTGAGAACCCAAGGTCAGGCAGTGAGCAACTGAACATGATTAATTGCAAAAATCTTGACCTCCAGGAAATATAACAGGCTCTGGGAGATTTTACTGAAATGAACAGTGAGGGGTTCCTTGTATGGCACCATTGTTCAAGCACTGCCTGAAGTTTTCTTCAAGAAAAAAGTTTGGGCTGAGATAAATGCTTAGTTATTCACTAGTATGATTCTATTATAAAGTGCTATTGATATAAAGGGAAAGCGAGAGCAAAGTATGTGTTATGCTGAATAACCTTTAAAACACTTTTGATAAATGAACAGTTCCAGTTCAAAGACCAAATACTGTATGTACCAAGAACATAGTAGTTTCAGAGAGAAGAATAAGTTCAGAAATGCTCCTTGTTACATCCAGAAAACAAGATCATGTCCTGTAACAAAATACACTTGTATTATATGGGTTAATCTGTGCATGAATGGAGCGGCTTTTTCATCCTAGTCCTTCTGCTATTTGTGCTTTTTGCTGAGTGCCTGGCTGATTGCTGGGGGCACTCTAGGAAGAAAGAAAATTGATTTTAAAAAAATACAGAAATCAACTATGGTTGTAGAAATGTGTAGGTAAGTCTTCAGGCTGATTTTTGTCTAGTTTGTTCCCTGAATTTCTGAGCTCCCTGTCAACCCAATGTGCTTCTCTTACAATTTCCCTCATCCTGAGTATTAATCAGATCTATATTTTAGAGTTTTAATGAGTTGCTGGGGTGGGACATTACTCTCCAAAAGCTGTCAGAATTGCTTTGGAACTTGAAGATGTTCTTTGATTTCTTTTATTATAACTATGTCTGGCATGGTAGTTTCAAGATGAGTCGTATTATCATATTCTTTAGGTCTAGGACAACAATATGCAAATCTCACTGAATTTTAAGATGATGGCCTTAGAATTCCAGAATGCATAATTCAGCTAACTCGAACCCACTAGCATATTGAAATAAAGTGGGAATGTGGAGTGGCAATTTCTAATACATTAGAACAAGGGAGCCAAAGTGATCGCATCACACAATGCCACATGATGTATCACAATGTTTTTTGCCTTGCAGAACTGGAAAGGGCATGGCCTGTGTGTGATGCAACTGGCCTGTGGGTCACCAGTTTGACACTCCTGCATTAGAATACATGAGATTGGAAACATTTGAAATAAGTTGAAGAATATCTTCCATATGCATTCTCAGGGATGACCATGGGGTAGTCAATTGCATCAAAATGACATGCATGATTTGTGCAACCCAAAAAGGAGTATGGCTTTGATCACCCAACCATTTTGATGCTCTTGACATGCCTGTTGTTGACACTGTTCACATTACATAATTTTAACTCTATCCTAAAACTATTTAGTTTTCTGGGTTTTTAAAAAAAAATATAATGTTGGGAATGCTTTAGAAAAAATCCTATGCTGCAATTGATATTGCACCACTTCAATGCAGAAGGAATACTATCAAGTATCCATCATTTTTAATGAGACTCACTTTAAAACTAAGAGGTGGGGAAAAGAAAATCCCAGTTCCATCAACAAATATGATATGCCTTCCTCACTTTGCATCATAGTTTAAATAGAAACCTCCCAAATGAGCAAATAAATAACAGTTTTAAGGCTGTGTGTATAATGTGTGTGTGTGTGTGTCCATGCATGCTTTTGAATCATTGTTGACCCCTGGTAGCTGCCTAGACTAGTCCTTGATGTTTTCTTGGCAAAGTTTTTTTGGGAAATGACTTGCCATTGTCTGCTTCCTAGACCTGAAAGACACTGACTGACTCAATGTCACCCAGTTGGCTTGTTCCTAAGGCAGTCACACTCACCCAGTTTCAATCTTGATGCTTACTATCCCTACATCAGACTGGGTCTGTTTAAGGCAGTACTTGCCCTAGATTTAGTCTAAATCGATTTAAGAAAAATAGACTAGAATAGGAAGTAAAAATTTTTTGTCACTCATTATTGTCCTAATGAGCTGAAATTACAGTAGCCCAGATTGCCTGATGAAATGGCTCCCAGCTGGTACGTGGTTCTTTTTTTTTATTTGAGGAAGTAATATTCCTAAAGTTAGGTCCATTTTTTGAAAGAATTATCATGTTTAAACAATAATAGTGTGCGTGCATGTGTTACAATTTTGAAGTCTGTGTTCTTTTCACTTGAACCACAATTGGCCTGCCTTTTTCTTCACTCTCACTTACATTGCTGCCGTCATGATCCAGGTGCTTCACTGAAAGGACAGGGTTTGGTACCACTTCCCAGGAGTGTTATCAGTCCTGCTTCATAGAGCAGCCAGTTAATTAGATTGGAGACTTAGGATACTGCTTTCACTGTCCCAGAAGAGAAAGCAAATTATCTGTGTGGATGAATTTATTTTCTTCAGCTGCAGTTATGAGGGCATGTTAAGGTCACTTCTGTCCCCAGCCTCCAGATGACAATAGATAAACTGCTACTGCTTTATCTCCATGGCAGCTTGCATTGCCCTGTAATGTGATCCTGAAAGTAAAGATACTATTTTCTCTTCTCCCCACCTTGCAGTTGAGCAACACCTTCAGCTTTTTTAGATTATGGTGGCTAACCAAATGTTATGTGAACAGTTAAGAAATGTCCCAAAGGATCTTCTCACTTAGCAGTCATCAACAGGGAGGTTTTAACAGTTCACATTTGCAGCATTCTAGTTGCAACATATTACTTGTGAATGTTACCTTATTAGGCTAAGTTAGCAGGTGTTAAGTCTACAATAGAATCAATTAAACAAATAGAGCTAGAAGGGAGCTTTTTCTCAAACTGCTTATCATGCAAACATGGAAGACCAGTTTATAGGCTCTCTGGAGAGTTGTAGCCAAAACTATTTGAAATTACTGTGCATGGCAATATACTGCTTGGTACTAATTGTATAGTGCAGCTGCTGCCACCCAGAATTAGACTTCTGTTCCTGTCCCTTGAAAGCCCATGTTTAGGTGATACATGGAAAGAAGAATACTTTTTTTTCCCAATCAAATCTCACATCCTATTTGTTTCCTGCTGCCTCTAACGCAGCAACATGGGACAATGATGTTAGGATCCTCTATGCTTATTGCTAGGATATATATCAAGTAGACAAGCTGGTGTTCTCTAAACTACCAGACTTTAATAAAAACCATCATGGACAAAAGCAGGAGGTTGAGGGAACCAGACAAAACAGCATATTCTGTATCCTGTACAAGGCAAAGAAATGGTCCGAATTCATGAAGGTGACACAAATGGAGATCTGAGATTCAAAATCAACCAGCCAGAGGGTCTAAATAATTTGGTTATAACCTTTGGAAGGCTCAAAGACCTTTGAAGGCTTCCACATTATCTAGTCAATAGTTCATTAAGATAAAAAAAATAATCTAGTCAATTAAAAAAAGAGACAATTTTCATTCTCCAGATTTTCTTTTTGATTCTCTACCCACACAAATTCTAGTCCAAAAAGTGAGACATTTATAGCAAAGCTGCAATTCCAAACAGGCAGAATTTTCAGATTCTGAAAGATAGCCTACCATTCATTTCAACTTCTCCTCAATTTCAATTATTATCAGAAGGAAAATAACAACAGCGTTTGAAATGCTATAAATCCAGAGAGCCCATTGTGGGCTTGAGATACCTCTTAGTTATCCCAATGAAATTTGTTTCAGTTTCAAGAGGATTTGAAGATTTGATTCAAGGGAGCTATTCAGATCATTCCTTCAAAATCCTATTCCATATGCGATTATTGGAGTTGATATAGATCACAAGTTCATATATGAATCAATTCTAATTTGCCCTGGCTGGAACTTAGTTTCTATTGGCTATAATAAACTATTCTAGAACATGCCTTTTTGTCAAATCAGTGGGGATTTTTAAAGAAAAAAAAGAGAGGAAAGGCAATTTACATTGTACAATTGCTTTTTATAATTGAGATCCTCATGACCTTTTGTGAATTTCTCTCCTACTCAGACATCTTCCTGATGATTTCCTAACATATATGAGTGTTATGTGTCGAACAAATTGAACAGGAAATTAATCTTTAAATGAACACTTTCTCTGACATCTCTAAAATGTCAGCTTTATACACTGAAAACAAATCTTATTCCTTTTTGATAATTAATGTCATTCTCAACATGAAAAGCTTTGGTGAGTTTAAATACGATGAGATGCATGGTTAGTTTACATTTATGGAAATATTTGATTTCCAATTAAGGAACAGGAATGAGAAGTTTGCAGTGGAACTTACTGGTTACACTTAGTGAGTGGGTGATTATTAGCAGCCAGAGGTAATGTGAAGTTAATTATAGCTTGCAATGTGATGCTGTATATTACAATTAATTGTGTCTAAAAAGTGAGTGTTTCATATTATTATTGAATTCAAATTCTCAGAAGTAATTTTTTTGATAAATAAGAATAGTGTGAAAATATTACGTAGAAAAACACATTGTTCTGAGTTGAAAATTGCCAGCCAAAAAAGAAATAGAAAATGCATTTTGGAGCTAGATGTAAAAGGTTGTAAAATACACCTGTAACTCCATCTTTATGTAATTTAAACCCATCTAAACATTTTCAAACTGAGTATTGGACTGATATTGTTCCTTGCATGAATGATACTTTTATCTTGATGATACTTTTGATTATAATACTTTCTATGATGATATATTTCTTTTATCTCTGTTCCGACAGAAACTAAGTAATATAACCAGATGAGGGACTGGACAACTAGCAATTGTACTTTGCACAGTTTATCACCCAGGAAAAATCTGCTGAAATTTCCTCTTCAAAATAACTTTAAACTTTTCCTCTGTCATGTAGGAATATCAGAACAGCCCCCTCCCCCCAAAAAAACCCCAGACATTTTAACATGGTGTTAAATGCTGCTGGGAAGCCTTTCAAATCGAACAAGGACAAATGGATTACTATTATTAGGGCTCCAAAGTTCTCTTTGTAATGCCAATATTAGATTCCTTTATGTAAGGCCTATTTATTTCACGTAGCACTGTGCTGCTGCTGGGATGAAAATTTGTAAACTCCCAGATGTAGAATTACATCACTCTGCAGCCTTGGCTAGCATTACCTACAGTGAAAAATGATAGGAGATGCAGGATAGCAGCATTTGAAATCTTGTCACTTCTCCATTCTTTTCAGGAGGTTGTTTTTCTTTTGCTCCTTGTTCTATTCAAAGTGTTGGAAATTGAACCAGAGGTTCTTCCACTAACTGTAGAAACAGTTGTGAGTGAATATAAGGAGAAGAGTGGTGGTAGAAGATGAGACTTTGTCTTCATAATAGCTTCTACCTCTTGCTCATTCTATAATAGGTTTGAAAAGGAAAGCGAGAGTAGCAGGAATCTACAACAGTGGAGAACCAAGCCATTGGTTAATTCTGAGGCAAGTTGGTTACAGGTGGGGAAGAGGTGAAGAGATTTTCTGTCATTAACAGAACTTTTTCAGTTCATGAGAAATGTTTGATATATAGCATTTGAAATTTTTGTTATATTCCTCATGCTGTGTATCTAAAGATATTCTGTAGATAAAATAATTTTTGAAAGACCTAAATGAGCAGTAATGTTTTAGTACTAAATATTTCTTCTGGAACTATTTTCTTTATATCCTGTCATCACTTATAATTGCATGGCTGAAATCCAAGATGGAGGCCTATCATTGAATTCAACTTCCAAATTACAAAGAGTTGCTACACCTTTCCTGTTATCAGAACACTGAAGATTGATTGATATCACTGCAATATTGATGTAATTAATTAATTATGCAATTATTGCATATTATCCAATCAATAAACTGAAGAAAAAAGAAACATTTTTAAGTACTGCACCTAATTAAGATACTATTTAAGAAAAAGAAAAGAGGAAAATGAAATCATCATCATCATCATCATCATCATTATCATCATCTTTAGTTTGTTGGGCTTGATAATGCAGTTTATCTAGAATGTTTGTGTAATATACCATATTTATCAAAAAAAATCTCATTTAAAAATAAGTTGACATAATCCTTGAAAAAATATAAAGCGTTGCATTGTGTTCACCCAGCTTACATGAATTTTACCAATTGCCATTTGTACAACTTGTATGATGTGGAAGTTCTAAAGCAAGGTAGACATTAGTCAGTCCAGCCTGGAAATAATTACATACTGACAAGAAAAATGTGGGGAATCCACAGTAAATGGGAAGAAAAGCCAAATTGATTTGTAGAATAGATAGAATGGAGGCACAGAGTGCAAACTTTGGAAGAACTTGAACAGGTTAGTGTTGCTGATTGAATCTATTTGAACATTATATTTGGAGTAAGGATATGGAAAGAGATTGCAGGGGGTGGGGATAGAAAAATTGCTTTGAAATGAAAGAAACAGATAATAGCAGCAGGGGGGTACTGTATATACTCGAGTATAAGCTTAGTTTTTCAGCCCACTTTTTGGGCTGAAAAAAGCCGCCTCGGCTTATACTCGAGTCAGTGAAAAATTTGCCCGAAATGGAGGAGAAAAAGGGGCGGGGCCATGCCGCTGGGTGACACTCGTGAATGGCCCAGTGCCCCTGTGAGTTTCCCCTCCCTCTGTGTCAGTTTGCCGCGCAGCGCGCACCGCACCATCCCCCCTCCTCACGTTCTAATGTAATGCAGGGCTGTCTTACGATTCCCCTTCCTCCCCCTCCTGCCGCTCTGCAACGATGTCCCACCTCCTCCTTGTTATGGCAAGCAGCCACATAGCGATGTCCCACCTCCTCTGGTACAGTGATCCAATGATAGGAATCACTGTGCCGTGTGTCATAGGAGGCGTGACATTGCTCCCGCGGCTGCACGGGACATTATCATCACAGCGGGACATCAGCATCATGAGGTGAGTGAAGTATTTCATTGAATACACCGCTAGTTTACTGTTTTTCTTTGAAATAAATATTCAAAAACATTATTGGTATCTATTTTTATTTTTGAAATTTACCGGTAGCTGCTGCATTTCCCACCCTAGGCTTATACTCGAGTCAATAACTTTTCCAGTTTTTTGTGGTAAAATTAGGTGCCTCGGCTTATATTCGGGTCGGCCTATACTCGAGTATATACGGTATGTACTAACCGAGAGAAAAATAAATGAATTGAAGAGAGAATAACGAATAAATGCAAGGGACAATGAAGGTGGGTGAAAGCATTATGCAAAAAAGAAGACCAAGAAGACCAAGTGTAGAATCTATAATATTGGGGAGACCAGGGTGGAATCAAGAGAACTTGGAGTGTTGGAATATAACTACCCTCATTCCTACCTATTAAAAATATTGGCCGAGCTGAATGGAAGAAGGGGGAATTTGTGATGGTACAAAAGTTTACTATTGTCAGAAAGGGTTTTTAAATATTATGGGGTGTTCTTTTTTTTGTCTGCATAAACTCAAAAAATATACAGCTTTGCTAAAATAATGTATTTCTATTAGATTTAGCTATTCCATATAGATTCCAAGACTTTTTCAAGAATTACATTTGCCCTAATGAGAAAAATAATAAAGACTTACTTTAAAGAAATATAATAGGAAATACAAGTAAGGGTTTTGAAAGCATTTCGTTAATATATTTTTTTTGTTGAATTTTTTTTTTTTTTTTGAGAATTCAGGAATTCAGGAGGGGAGGAGGAAAAGAAAAACCACCCAATTCTTTCTTATTTTACCTTTACTGGATCTGTGGTGTTTCATTTTCTAATTGTTATTTTATTTTATTTTGTACTTTAAAAGATTACTAAAAGTTCATGTAAGATACTTTTCTATTAGCTTCCTTGAGATAATTTTTAAAGCAATGCTAATCAATACAAATATATTACTATTGACCTAAAAAAAATAGTGTCAGGTAAATATTTTTCTTAGAGCAGTCATCTCAGTTTTGTATCCATATAAGTAAGAATGTTTTTGTTAATTTTTAATTATGAAATTGTTTAATTTAATTTAACATTTTAATATTATAAGCCAGTTTTCCCCAACCTTTCTAAGTCAGCAGCCTGGAGTGTGGGGGGGGGGGGAGAGGGAATTATTTTGTGGGAGATGCAGGTGCATGCACATGTATGTTTGCGCCTATGACACTTGTGCAAGTGAAGCCCCAAATGGCTGCAATGAGGTTTGCACAAGTGGGACCACAAGCACCCAGGACGACATTTGTGTGAGTAGGGATGCAAAAAAAAATGTCTTCAAGCAAAAAAAAAAAAGGGCATCTTTGGGCAACAATGACCTGGATGATTGAGAATCTCCATAGACAAGTCAAAGTGCTTATAGGAGGATACCAAATGTTTTTCTGATCCAATATTTCTGATTGCAGCTAAAGTGCAGCTTCCAGAAATCAAGGCTTAAAGAATTGTATTTTTTAGTCACTCTCCTCAAGCAAATAGTCTTCATGGACATATTACTGGTAGTGCTAAACAACCTTTATGTACAGTAAGCATTGACAATCTCTTAGGACTATAAAAGATTCCTAAATGACTTGCAGCAAATTCTCTTGTATGCTATGTGAAAACTCACTTATCTACCTCTTTTTAAAGCTATTAAATTGTCAGGCAATTTAATTGGGTGACATCATGTTCTAGAGTCAAGAAAGGAGATATTTTTCTCTATTTCCTTCTTACAAGTCTACTATTAACATTTTCTGTGTTCCCCATTATTCCCTATTAGTCATCATTTTATTCAAGTCTGCTTTCCCCAGAGTGTTTGTCCTGCAAACATTCTGGATGATTCCTTTCATTGTAACCCACACATTGGCCATATTATGATTTTCTGTTGTAAAGGTCCTGATGATTTATCTTGCCATTGGAGAGAAAATACTGAAATTTTGTTCGGTTATGTTTTGTCCTTCATATTTTTTTCAAGCTATATTTTGCCCTTTTTGGAATTATATCAGTTTTACAACTTTTATGATTCTGACAGATTTATTGTCAATGTTTTATTTTTCCTACTATCTCTAGCATAAAAGATATTGTAGTCTCAGCTCATTCTTTTTCATTCACTATACACCATTGCCCTTATCTCAGTCATCATAGTCAGATATTTACATTTGTATTGCTGAATTATTAAGGAACTCTGTAAGTTGTTTTTAGGAATGCAAAAGAATTTGGTATTATTGAGAGTACACATCAAAGTATGCTATCATATGTTGGATTATGGGTAAGGGCAAAATTTATTCAAAATTTGCAAAAGCCGAATAAGCAGAGAAAATATTCTCTTAATATATTAACATTCTCTTAGTATGCTAAATATAATCAAATGATTGTTTGAAGAGAATTATTCTTCTGGTGCCAATTGCAAATAACAGTGATAGTTTAGGATTTTGTGAGGGTAGAGTGCCGGGGATGTAATTCATTAATGAAGAGGGCATGAGATCTTTTCCTAAACTTAACTGTATATTATGGGTTAATGGTATAAAGATTAAGATAAAGTTAATTATTTCATCCTTACTGAAACAAACAAGTTAACTTTACAGATTTACAGATTAACAGAGTTGAAAGGGACCTTATAGGTCATCTAGTCCAACCCCCACCCAAGCAAGAGACCCTATACCATTTAATGTCAGCGTTCCAAGTATCATGTAGAATTAAATCAGAGTCCAAGGCAAAACTATCCTTAAAGTTCCAATTTAATAAAGCAGACATTTTAGCACATCTGTGCTAATCCCAATTCTGGAAATGACATCAGAATTCCACCCAGTTAAAAGTTCATGATCTTGTCCCCACACCCACAATCCATCACATGGTCCAATCTTCTTCTTCCACACTGGCATCCACACCCAGCTGCTTCCGGTCAGGTGTAAAAGTACGGAGACAAAAGATGACCTTGGCTTCTAGAAAAGAATGATAACAATACATTTCACAATCCTACTCCTGTCTATTCCCCCTCCCATCAACTATACTAATGAAACAGCATAATGAAATAAGAGAAAGTGTGGCAGGCCAAAATTCTAAAGGAATATAATTGCAGGCCTGACATTTATGACAAATGGCAGTCCAATTTCTTCTTGAAAGCCTCCAATGATGAAACTCCCACAACCTCCGAAGCTGTTGCATTGGCTGATTATTCTCACTGTCAGAACATTTCTCCTTATTTCTAGTTTGTATCTCTCCTTGATTAGTTTCCACCCATTGCTTCTTGTCCTACCATCAGGTGCTTTGGAGAATAGCTTGACTCCCTCGTCTTTGTGGCAGCCTCTGAAATATTGGAACACTGCTATCATGTCTCTCCTATTCCTTCTTTTCATTAAAATACACATACCCAGTTCCTGCAACAAATTCATCGTATATTTTAGCCTCCATTCCCCTAATCATTTTGGTTGCTCTTCTCTGCACTTTTTCTAGACATCAACATCTTTTTATAGTGTGGTGATTAAAAGTGGATGCAGTATTCTTGTTGTAGTCTTACTAAGGCTTTACAGAGTGGTATTAGTACCTCACTTGATCTTGATTGTATCCCTCTGTTAATAAAACTTAGGACTGCATTGGCTTTTTTGGCTGCTGCCTCTCACTACTGGCTCATGTTTAATTTTTTGTCCACAAAGACTCCAAGATCCCTCTCACAGTTACTACTATTAAGCCTGGTTTCACCCAGTCTATATGTGTACTTTTGGTTTTTCTTGCCTAAGTGTAAGTCTTTACTTTTCTCTACATTGAATTTCATTTTGTTAGATAGGGCCTAGTGTTCAAATCTGTCAAGAGCCATCTGCATCTTGAGCCTATCTTCTAGTGTGTTAACTATTCCTGCCAGCTTAGTATCATCTGCACATTTGATAAATTCTCCTTCTATTCCCTCATCTAAGTTGTTTATGAACATGTTGGAGAATACTGGGCCTAAGACAGAGCCTTGTGGTACCCCACTGCTTACTTCCCTCCATTTAGATGTAGACCCATTAAGGATTATTCATTGACTATGCTTTGTTAGCCAGTCAACTTGAGGAAGGACAAGTAAGATACCAAATAAGTTCTATACTGTAGCTCTGCAACGCATTGGAATATGCAAAACTATATTTTTCACATTAAAGTAGCCACATTTTTTGCAAGACCTCCAATTTACCTTTATGAAAACAACTGTGGAAATACTATAAAAGATGAAGTTTCTGTAATGATTCAAGTGGAGTCATATTTTACATTTTCCTAATTTATTCTATGCATAGAATGATTAGAGAAGAAATCAATAGCAAATGAATATTTTCATTCATTACATCACTAAGTTAATAGTTGGCATCATATGTACATGTTTTTTTAAACTTTTGCAGCAAAACATATTAACACTAAGTTAAAATGTCGGTATGTGTTTTTTTTTTTGCAGCAACATAAACTATACGTGGCACTCTATGAAGTTTTATAGAGTTAGGTATAGTTTTATTATTAATTACCAAGCATATTTTTAAAATAATTTTATTTAATTTATAATTTCATAAATAAAATTTTCACCTACATGAAATATATATTCTTTAGCTTTCTTTTTTTATTCTTGAAATCAAGCAACAGCATGCATGTACTGCTTGGTCTGGCTTGTTATGCCACATAATTTCTTCTTCATTCCTTTAAAATTAATTTGCTTGAGCATTATTCCAATTTAATTCGTAATCAGTCACAGGAGGATTTAAATAAAACAGAGATGTAACAATGATGATTGATCAATCATCTATTCATACATTTAAATAATCTCAGTGGAATTGCTGCTGTACTTCAACCATTTTCAAGTGAAAAAATACACTTAAAGTGTAGTACTCAGGGATGTGATATTTATGGAATTTCTTTGATTGTTGAAAATGTGTGCCCTGAACATGCCTTGTTCAGTTACACACTCAAAATTTGTCAAATAATAAAAGTACCCCTTCCATATATTAATGAAAAGCAAAGAGGGAAATAAGTAAGCTTAATACAGAAATCTGGACATCCCAATAAGGAAAGTATTACTATAGATCAAAGTGGGGAATTAATTCTCCCAAGGAACTATATGATAAACAGGGACTGTTATGGAGGGCTGAACCAATAGGACCGTGATGATGCATAGGCATGTATATATGTAAATTGAAAACAAAAATAGCAGTTGCTTTCAAAATAAAAGAAATGCAGTTATATTGCATCATGGTGTACTCTTATTTATATATGACTTCTAACTTCTGATTGACCTCACATGGGCTGGACAGAGACAGTTCGAGTTCGATATGGCCTGGGGACTATAAAATGCCCAGGTCTGCTATAGATGTTCACCTATTAATTCTACGGTATGCTTAGTTTGAAAGATCAGAAAATGAAATCAGATAATTATATATGATTATGATTTACTGCCATTCCAACACATTCTTTTGTTTGAAAGATCAAATAATATGTCTGTAAGATAGTTGCCATTAGGATTAGAGTTAGTGAGCAAACAGGATTGTTTTGTAATTGTCTAATTTATTAAACAGATGAGGTATAATTTTCCAGCATGAAAAACAGTAATCAATTGCAACCAAAGGCAACAGACAGAAAGACTGAAGTTGCTTGGAAACTATTTTTGACAGAGCTTTTCAACAGAAGACAATATCCTAATCAAAGATCTACCAAGGAAAAAACCAAGACTGACAGGAAACTACTGTATCTAAACAGGGAGTAAACTCCAAACTCACCTGCACTGATGATGTGTTTACCTAGTTGGGTAATAGAACGTCTGCAAACAAACAACCAAGTTTAGAAAGCATTAAGGATGGCATGCCGCCAGTTTGAGTCATCAATGCTATACTAGATGGACAATCTCATTTGCCATCAGAAAACACTTGGTACTTTGGATCAGGCCCCTGTCTTGTCATTCTTACCTCAGTTTGGTAATATAAGAAATATCTCAGCATAAAGGAAAATCAGAGCTCTCAAATATAGAACAGCTCTTTCATATCAAAGTATCTAAAGTTTTGTATTAGTTTTCTGTAAAATGTTCATTTTACATATTACTGTATACGATGCAACCAATAGGTACACATTCATACCAAAGCTTTTTGATGAGCAGAAAAATAAAAATATAATGTGCAATTGAAATTTTAGAGCAATAATAAAACAGAACAAAGAATCTAACTATTCTTGTAGATATATTGGTACAATTTAGAAGGACTACATCTTCCATTGAAATACTAATTTCTCCCAAATATTGCTACCATGTTCTAATTAAAAGGCTATCCTAATCACATCAATTAGACTAGTGTAAGTACTGAATGATCATTTTAGGAAATGAAAGTATAAATACAGTGTAGATTATAATAATAGTATAATAGGATGCTATTACATAATAGAATAATATTGGTTTTTGGTTTGGTTTTATTATTTATAGGCCGCCCTTTTCCCTGAGGGGACTCAGGGCGGCTTACAATATATAGGGAGGGGAGTACAAGACAGTAAGACATAAAACAATACATAAGTAAAAATAGTACACAACATTCATCATTCGGGTGGGGACGGATTACGATCTTTATCCCCAGGCCTGACGGGATAGCCAGGTCTTGAGGGCTGTGCGGAAGGTCTGGACGGTGGTGAGGGTACGAATCTCCACGGGGAGATCGTTCCAAAGGGTCAGAGCTACTACTGAAAAGGCTCTCCTCCGCGTAGTTGCCAGCCGGCACTGGCTGGCAGATGGCACTCGGAGGAGGCCTAATCTGTGCGATCTAATAGGTCGCAAGGAGGTAATTGGCAGGAGGCGGTCTCTCAAGTACGCAGATCCACTACCATGAAGGGCTTTATGGGTGGTAAGTAGCACCTTGAAGCGCACCCGGAGATCAACAGGTAGCCAGCGCAGCTCGCGGAGGATAGGTGTTATGTGGGCGAACCGAGGTGCACCCACGATCACTCGCGCGGCCGCATTATGGACTAGCTGAAGTCGCCGGGTGCTCTTCAAGGGCAGCCCCATGTAGAGCACGTTGCAGTATTCCAGCCTAGAGGTCACAAGGGCCCGAGTGACTGTTGTGAGGGCCTCCCGGTTCAGGTAGGGTTGCAACTGGCGCACCAGGCGAACCTGGGCAAATGCCCCCCTGGTCACAGCCGTCAGATGGTGATCGAAGGTCAGCTGTGGGTCCAGGAGGACTCCCAAGTTGCGAACCCTGTCTGAGGGGTATAAAGTTTGGCCCCCCAGCCTGAGTGATGGAACACTAGCCAAATTATTGGGAGGGAAACACAACAGCCACTCGGTCTTCTCCGGGTTGAGTACAAGCTTGTTAGTCCTCATCCAGTCCCTAACGGCTTCAAGACCCCGGTTCATCACGTCCACTGCTTCATTGAGTTGGCACGGGGCGGACAGATACAACTGGGTATCGTCCACGTATTGGTGGTATCTTATCCCGTGCCTCCGAATGATCTCGCCCAGCGGTTTCATGTAGATGTTAAATAGTAGGGGGGATAGGACCGAACCCTGCGGCACCCCATATGTTAGGGGCCTAGGGGTCGATCTCTGCCCCCCAACTAACACCGACTGCGACCTGTCCGAGAGGTAGGAGGAGAACCACTGCAAAACAGTGCCTCCCACCCCCACCTCCCGCAGTCTTCGCAGAAGGATACCATGGTCGATGGTATCGAAAGCCGCCGAGAGGTCAAGGAGAACCAGGATGGAGGCATGGCCTCCATCCCTGGCTCTCCAGAGATCATCGGTCAATGCGACCAAAGCGGTTTCTGTGCTGTAACCAGGTCTGAAGCCGGACTGGAAGGGGTCTAGGTAACTGGCTTCCTCCAAGGACCGTTGAAGCTGGAAGGCCACCATCTTCTCAACAACCTTCCCTACAAAGGGGAGGTTGGAGACTGGACGATAGTTGTTGAGAACAGCTGGATCCAAAGATGGTTTCTTCAGGAGGGGTCTCACCACCGCCGCTTTAAGTGTGGAGGGGAAGTGCCCCTCCCGAAGGGAGGCGGTAAGAACCGCCTGGATCCAGCCTCGTGTCACCTCACTGCTGTTGGCGACCAACCAGGAGGGACACGGGTCCAGTACACAGGTGGAGGCACTCACAGCTCTCATGGCCTTGTCCACATCCCCAGGGGCAACATCCTGAAACTCAACCCAGGGGTGGTCTGCCAATTTATCCTCTTGTGCCTCGGCTGGATCTGCAGAGGTGGAGTCCAAATCCGACCGAAACCGAGCAACTTTGTCCGCTAAGAACTGGACATAATCCTCAGCCCTACCCTGCAAGGGGTCCCCCGTATCCCTCCTATGTAGGAGGGAGCGGGTTATCCTAAACAGGGCGGCTGGGCGGGACTCAGCAGACGCAACCAAGGTGGCAATATAGTATAAAAGGAGCACTAGGATTGGAATATTTAACTATTTAGTGTCCTATAGTTAATACCACATAGCATTTTTTCTAAAACAGATATTAAGAAAGGACAGATTCAGACCATTGATAATGTCCATGTCCTTCCTCTACCTGAATGTCATGCCTCTGAATTTCAGGCATGAAAGACCAAGTCCACATGTAATGGTCCCATTAAACTTCTATGTTGATCCTGCTTTTCATTCTCCCAGTTCTGTCATCTCTTGTCCTACATCAAAAGGAAGATGGCATTACTGCAGCAGAAATTGGTACTGGCAACTTTTCATGATAGCTGTAGCAGCAGCTGTCAGGTTGATAAAAAAACAGAAGATATTGGCAGCAAGAATGTATAATTAATGAAGTAGTAATGGTAAGTAAAGGCATCATTTCTGAAATGCCCAGGAAGTAGCATAGCTGAGCTATCATAAGGAGCATTGGCAGCTAGAGCCAGGCCTGGATTCTAGATAAACAGCTTGATCTGTCTGGAAGTAGTGTTTAGCTGCTGCACTAAGACAGCATAACCACCAGCTTGCTCAAGGTATCAGGATTCTTCCTGGCATGTAGGCAAGTTGTACCAACACAGGGTACCCTACAATAGCAATAGCACTTAGACTTATATACTGTACCGCTTTACAGTGCTTTACAGCCCTCTCTAAGCGGTTTACATAGTTGATGATCTCCCCCCCCCCATAATCTGGGTCCTCCTTTTACTCACCTTGGAAGGATGTAAAGCTGAGTCAACCTTGAGCCTGTTGAGATTCGAATTGCCAAATTGCAGGCAGCCAGCAGGCAGCCTGCAATTTGGCAGGCTGCCAGCAGGCAACTCTAACCACTGTGCCACCATGGCTCATAGGAAAGGTTTCAGGGTTAGTGGCAGTGAAGGACAACTTACAGTAGCAGTGAAGTGATCCAGGGAAACCAAAGGTGTTAAAAAAATTCCAGGTAATGCCAAGTAATGAGCCAGAAGGGGCAACTGAGGCAATGGACTGCCAGAAAGCTCAAAAGCAGGAATAGAGAGTGGTTTGAGTAGACAGATTGAAGAAGAGGATGCCTCATAATGTTTTATGCCTTGGGATGTCAAATCACTTAGTAGGGCTGTACTACTATTATCCTTCTCAACTTCCTATTATCTATTTCCTTAGCTCCTTATGACTGGAAATTTGCTGTTTGTATCTGATGATTTATGTTGATTGCTTTTAATGGTATCCTATTATGATTTATGTTGATTGCTTATTTAAAATCCTATGACTATCACTGAGGCTTGTATCTTATGATTTATGATTATTGTATTTTAGGATTATGATCATGATTTTATCACGTGTTGCTTGTATATACACAGAGCTTATGTACCAGAGACAAATTTCTTGTGTGTCTAATCATACTTGGCCAATAAAATTTTTTATTTTATAAGACTTAGAAGCTACAATCTTGGAGTTGATTCAAGCAACATCACCAATAGTCCCAGCACCCAGGACGAGACAAATAGTTAGAAATGTTCTGGACTTCAGTCAGCAGAAAAGAACAAATACAAACGTAGAAAGAAATGGAAATAGAACAGCTGAGGTTGAGATGAAAATCAGCAAGGATAAAAGCTACATATGTTCTAGGCTGGAGGAAAGATAAGGACCATAGAAATCTTCATTAAGTAAATAATAAGTAAACATTGTTTAAGCAAATTTAAAGTAAGATACATAAGGGTAGGACAAAGTGAAAAAAGTTTTGGCTTATTACTGGACATCTCAAAGTTACAACAGAGCCTTACATGGCTACTTACATCCTAGAAGTTATGGCTGCCATCCCTGAAGTCTAAAATATACAGCATAAGGAATATAGGAAACAAAGCTATCAAAATGAAGGGATGAAATAAGATTATGGAAAGAGAAAACTTACATGTGAAAATAAGATTTAAAAAAAGTAGAATTGTAAGAATGTTAGAATAAGATAAAAGGAAAATAAGAACAATGTATAAAATATGAAATTATCTATGGAAACAATAGATAAAGAAGGTCTTTGTATTTGTATCCCCTTTTATAGTAAAAATACTTCTTCCAATTGACATTGACATGTTTCTCCTCTCTAAATCTCCAGCATCCTGAACTTACAAACAGATTGTAATGAGTTCATATATGAATAATGAATAATACATAATGAATGCAACTGACAGATAGATGCATTTGGAAGAGAGATTTGTGGGAAATGAGGGATTTACTATTTTTATTTTGTTTTTGCAAAATTTCAAGAGAATTAAAGCCACAGTACTAAGCGTATTTTATTGGGAGTAAATCCTTCTGAATTCACCAGGATTAAACTTCTTCCTAAACTTGTAGAAAATTGCATTGATAATGCTTAGTTAGCCTTCTCCAAAACCCACAGTGTTTGTTTACTTTCAAGACAAAATAAAGACAAAAAACAAAAGCCATCTAAGTAAAATAATGCAATTGGCCATTGTAAAGAATTATGATATTATATGCACCTGAAATGCTGGGGGAAAATTATGTAAAACCAATATTGGCAAACCACTTCTAAAAAACTGCAAAGACCAAGAATAACAGGGTATTCTAAAGTGGTTTGAATTATAAAATATTATGCATGTGTGGAGGGAAATAGCAGTGGCGCAGTGGTTAGGATGCAGTACTGCAGGCCATTTCAGCTGATTGTTCAGCGGTTCTAATCTCACCGGCTCAAGGTTGACTCAGCCTTCCATCTTTCCGAGGTGGGTGAAATGAGGACCCAGACTGTGGGGGCAATATGCTGACTCTGTAAACTGCTTAGAGAGGGCTGAAAGCCCTATGAAGCGGTATATAAGTCTAACTGCTATTGCTATAATTAGGAAATGCAAAAAATAGCAGAGTTGTAATTGACAAAAAAATTGTTTCTATCTTCTGTTCAGCAGGTCCATCTAAGTGCAAATAATCCAGGTTGTTACTCTCCTCTATCCCCACCAATGCTACAAGGGATATGCAAGTTAATTGGAAATATATTCAAAGCTGAGGGTGGAGGAAGAGAGGCTACCTACTGGAGTTCCGGAGTTAGGAAAAAGAATGAGTATTATCTCTGGGGAAACTAAATCTCATTCTTTCAAAACATAAATAGACATGCATTCAGAATGTAGACATTTTCTATGATTTAAACTATATTGCAAATTAGATGGACATAAATTATTTGATCTCTTGATTCTGGAGCTGCAGAATCCTTATATAGAGGCTTATTTGATTTCATAATGTTTGAATGATACTTTTTCCTTTCCCAATTTCTCCAAAGAATCTTGGGGTTGGCTGAGAATAGGCAGAAAATAATATGATTCTATTAGTGCTGCCTTTGGATATGTATGGGGGGAAACATGCAAAAAATGTTCCGCAAGAGAAAATCACCTTGTAAAATGGCATATAAAAGTAAACCAAGAATGTGCTTAATAGGAAAATGTATACGATAAGTAAATAAAAATAGAAATATTTTTTATTCATTTATCACATTTATATGGCTGCCCATCTCACAAGAAGTGACTCTGGGTAGCAAAATTAATACATATTAGAACAGACATTTTTTCATTGCAAATTAAAGAAATGAGATATTCTGAATTTAGGGAAGGACAAACATGCCTCCGTTGCTAAAAAAAGAAACTGTAAAATAATGCTACTAGTTATGGTTTCATTAACCATCCTTAAAGTAAGAATAGTGCACTAACCGTACATCTCACAATGATAATAACTAATAAATTTTGTAAACATAAAACAGATGTTTAAGCCCTAAAGAGGTATCTAAGATTATGGAAGTATCCTTCTTCTCACCCTGCAGGACTTCTTTGTCATTTTGAGGTGTCTACCTGAAATCTGCATTTAAAAAACCCTCAATCTTAGATATCAGCTATGAAGGCCAATTAATGATTCAATTGATGGAAAGGAACATTTCATCTGGCAGACTATCTATTACAAGAAATACATAACTGAATAGACTCTACGTAAACAATGTAATTGTACCAAAACTGATTTTTTCTAAAAATGTTTTAGAAAACATCTACATTTCACAGAAATGATTAAATTTTGTACTTTAAAAAAGAAGAAAATGCTATTAAATTTATTAGTCTCACTTGGACACTAATCGAGAATTTAATGCAGGTCATACTTCTTTTCTAATTTGCTTCTTTCTGATATACTATTTTCTCCTTGCAATGTAAGTGATGTGGTCACCTTCTTTATTTGTTTTTTTTCTTCTTCAAAGATATACGTTACCTTTTCAATTTGAATGTGTCAGTTGTTGGAATAGAAAAAGTGTTATCACTAGATTTTACCAATGCTGCTTCTTGTATCAATATTTTTGATCTCAAATTTATGTTCTGATAGATTGTTTAGAATTCACTGTAAAATATATATGTTTGACAAAACCATTTTTATTTAGATTTGGGTTAGTAATTTATGTCATCTGTTGTGGTTATGAACACAAATTTGGTTTCAACTGGGCTTAGCAGGTTATGTGAATCCAATCAATTTGATTATTCAAGAAACTATGAGAAAAAGAACATGGTTTGTATGTATCCAGCCCCTATGTTAGTGTGTATGCACGTCCATGTGCAATTTATGTACTGTAGTGGTTTCTAAGTACATTGGCAGATGTCCTATTGCTTTTAATTCTAGTTTTACCAAAATGACCTAGGAAGGTTACATTTGAAATTCTATCCTATAGAACCAGCAGTCATTTCTGCTTTGTCCTTCTCTTTGCAACTATTTAGAAGATACCTGTTGGGAAGAGCTCTATTGAGTAGTTTTCACTGTGTTATCTATAGATAACAATTGGCTGTTTTCACTGACAAAGGAGGAAGATACAATCTCTACACTTTTTCAGCCAAGGACTCTCATGTTGCTTTGTGAAGGAAAAACTCTGCAATAAGGATTGATTCTTCAGACAGTCCTTTTGTGTCTAGTAATATACAATCTGGGGACAGTAAATCTTTCATTTCTTTCATGCAGAAGATTTTAAACAGAATTTGGAATATAGTGCTCATGCATTTTAGTATATTAGCATCATTTTTTTCCACAGTTCCAATTTTGACATGGGCTAACGGCTACTTTTTACAAACATGCTGAACTTTAACGATTGCTATGTAAAGAGGGATGGAAAAATTATTTTAAAACATATTTTAGACTAAGAAACAATACTGAATTTTAATATATGATTCCTGAGGAAATGCACAGGGTCATCAGCATTGTGACTGTGAGCTCAAATCACCTGTTTGTTAGATCCTTTGGTCAAGGCCACCCAAGGAGTGATTTGTCACTAGGTCCATGTGGTTATAAGTGTGATAGATTGTATAAACTGCAGTGAAGAAGCAGTTTCCCAGGAAAGATGGAGCATATTCCAAGGAGAAGAACATGACAATGCAGCCTAAAGGTGGATTAGAATAGAGGAAGAGAGTTAGGATAGCCACTTGCTAGGAACCATGTCACAATATATATTAGATGAGGTAGTACAAGATTACTCTGACATGATTCTATCTATTTGGTGTGACTGAACTTTAACTGGATTATTCTATGTTTTTCTTCGGCTGGACCTGACACAACTGCTTCTTTGAAGGAGAGGTTTATCTTGAAGGAGACCTTCCCACCACCTCCTCAAAAGGCCCATCATTAGACCCAATAATTCTGTACAAATTCTATAGAACTTCCATCTTTGTTTGGGCTTCAGCTCCAAAAGATCCTGGAGTAGATGGATTATCTGAACCCACTTAACTGGGTTTCAGGTTGGCTTACAGTACAAAGAAATATGAGTCACAGACATTGATGACTTCTTCTGAAGGGTTATCTATTCTTTGCTGTGGTCCTTGATTTCTCAGTGGCTTTCATAGTTGATGATGGTTTCCTATCTGGACTATCTGGAAAGGCTGACATTATCTACAAACTTAAAACAACAATACAAAACAATTACAATAGAGAAAAATAAAAGAATGACAATAGAAAAATCTGGTACAGCCACATAGAAAGTTTAGAAGTGATTAGAGATGCAAGTGGAGAGGACACACCGAAATAATGGAAAGAGGATGGGAGTCACATAATAGAAAGAGAGTGCGGTCACAAAGAAAAAAATAAGACATGTATCTCCAAACTGTTGAACTAATAATTGTTATCAGGAAAATGAAAAATCAGAATGAACTGAAGTTTCTAAAGTTACTAAAACTCTTTTAACATATGTTTTAAATAAAGGAAAAATAAAATGAGCAGACTACTTGCTTAGTAAAGATAAAAAATGCTAAAGGTAACCAAAGGCGCTTCAATTATTCTGTTTCAGTTTTCATAACAAACAAAAGTTTATTTTCAGAATAAAGGAAAAGAACTGAATCTTGAAAGTGACAGAAATATGGTTAAGAAATTATAATCTCCAAGAACTGTGTGGATACATCATTAGGGTTAAGAAGGAACTAACTGATGATCTGGCAGAACATGTGTTATCTGTGAGAAATCCCAGAGAAGGTGTCAAATGGTTGGAGAACAGTAAAATTTTATAGGATATAAAATTATAGGATATAATTTTAACTGCTGTAAAAATCACTGAGGATCTAGTTTTACAAACATTTGAACTCACATGGGCTACCCTTACAGTGAACCATCCAGAGAATAATGTTCATTTGTGGATTGTTGCTGCACCAGCCTAGGGTCTCTTTTTCTCTACTGCTGAATATTGAAAGTTTGCCACATCATCTTAAGAAACACTGAATTTGTTTTGCTAAAGTTTTGCCAAACTGAATGGCAAATTCATGGTTAGTTGACTAATTCTGGCTTTTAATTCAATTTATGCTGGGAGTTTTCCAAGTTTGCCTTTCCAACTGTGGAAGAATGAAATGTCAACATCATGCAGCCATTTGTGGTTCATGCTTAATCTCTGCTTGCAGTTTAAATAGTAAAAAACAACAACCATCTGAGTATTTGTTAATTAGAGAGTAGGGAGTTTTAGAAAGTAGCTGCAATTGCTGTTAAATAAGTTTTTCCTCATTCTACACATGATGTAGGAGATGTAGGAGGTTGAGTCTGAGTGAGGAGTCAAATATACCATCAGTCTTGAGTGCTTTTGTATCCATGCGAGATCTACCATAAGTCCAGCCCAACTTGAATTTATTTGACTCTTTTTTACCGCCAATTTGATTTGCCCATTAGTAGTTCAGATTTTTGTAGAACAATAAATCTTCAGTTATTTGAGCTTCTTGATTTCTTGTATGTGACATCTATACACATTCATGTTCAAAGGCAATACCTGATAAAATTAAAAATTGTCATATATATTTATATGCAGTTCAGTATGTCTGTTTTTAGTTTAATCACATGGGTAATGATTCTGCTTCAGAGAATAAAGAATGATATGTGATCTATCACTTTGTGGGATGTATTTCCTTACAAGCTGTAAATTAATTTGCATAGTTCAATAACAAAAAGTAAATGCCATAACTTTGTTTGTTACCCATGTAGTGTTTAATGGCTCTAAAGTACTTTATTGATGTTATCAGGGTACTGGTACATTTGTTAATAGAAATACATTATCTGTGCCATAAAAGTAAATGTAGCATCTCAAAGCAATATACCAAGTATGTTTTTAGTCAATTTTAGCAAACTAAATGTTGCAAAACTATATTGAAACTGGAAGAGAATGCAAATTTAGATAGGAAACCATCTTGCTTGCCTTGCTTGCGTTTAACGTAGAATAAATTCAAGGGAATGCTTTGGATTATCATTTGTACCCTAAAATATATTTCTTGCTTTTAGTAAACACATTGTACACTAGCTGACTACCCCTGCTCCACTGTGAAACTATGTGATCAAGTTTGATAAATCAACACTTACAGTTTGAAAATTAATGAGTAGTTACAATCAGCCTTTCGTCTCTCCTTCTCTCCCTCAGGCTTGCCCCACAAAGGCCTCTCCTATCTTATTCCCTTCTCTCCCTCAGTCTAACTCCTTAGCATCAGAGTGTTTTTCAGGTGGGGAGAGGGAGTAGAATGTCTAAACTCATGCCCACAGTCCGGATGAGTCATGTGCTGATCATGCCCATGCCCAAGTGGCAGTTAGAACAGAGTTCTTTTTAGGTGGACAGGCAGAGTAGAACTCCTTAGCATCAGAGTGTGTTAATAATAATGTAAGAAATAGTAATGATCTGATGGTCATTTTGAAAAATCCTTTGTTAGTGAGCACAGAAACATATGTGCCAAATTTCAAGTTTGTAGACTTCATGGTTCTGGAGATTTCATAATGATGCATGGGTGGTTTTCACTTTATACAGTATATATAGATTACATAAGATTTAGGTGTTAATTAGTACATTGTAGAGAATAAAAGGATCATTCCTACAACCAAGACCAGACCTTAAGATCCTGAGGGAATGCCTTAATGATCTTAAGAAAATGTGAGTCTCTTTTCTGCAGTGGAACGAGAAACACCTGTTCAGGTGTTCCCTCCTAGGCAGCGAGGAAATCTTTGAAGTACTCAGTTTTTTCAGATACGGGAACTCTTGATAGCAGAAGAAGAAAGATCAAATTGTGATGGGGAATCTTAAAAAGTTTCAAAAGAATTTTCCTCAAAGTAAAGGGAATCGTATACTATAATAGGAGAGAAGATTTTGAATCTAAGTGTAAGAAACCTTTCCATGGGAAAATGTGGATTTGAAAAAGAAAACAAGATAAGAGGAAACTTTGAAGTCTGGTTACTGGAGGCAACCAGAAAGAACTCAACATTATAATTAATGAAGAAAAAGCTCCTGATACAAAATAGAGAAAAATATTTTAACTTTGGGAAAATTCAAGGATATTTGACAAAAGTGTGTTTAAAATTTTCTGTTAAGATTGCCTGTTACTATGAAAATGGATTTCAAAAAGAAGAGGGTACAACTGAAAATCTGTTTTGGATATGAATTTATGAATGATAGGCTGCAAGAATGATCTGGACAAGTATATTACACAGGATTTACAAACTAGCAGGTTTTAAATAGCCAAACTGGACACACAAGTACTAAATGTGACCTTGGAGGTGTAAATTTTCACTCAGAAGAATGTCTTGGAGCTTTCTTATTTTTAACTTACAAAAATATGTGTTACACTTATGAAAGAATTCCTGAGAAAAAGATAAAATGAAAATGAAATCAGCTTTTGGTATACTATTTAAAAAGCCTGAACATCAAGACTTTTAAAAGCAAAACGAAGGACTATAAAGTTGGTTTATTCCAGCAAGGTTAAAATATATGGGTTTTTTAAAAGGGTTTTACTAGATCAGGGTTGAATGACAAGGCTTTAAAGATTTGTTTATAGATAAGGTCATGGTTGAAGAGATTTTTTTTTTTTTGTAATTTTAGAGAAAGTGATAAGCTATGGTGTTAAAATTGAAGAAAAGTGTTAAATTTAAGAGTTTCTAAGAGGAGAGAAAGAGAAGATGATAAGAAATTAACTTTAGGACAGTCTTTGTAAGGATTAAAGATTAGGATTTTCAATATGTTTTTGTTTCTTGTAGCTCTTAATGGAATTTTTCTTGATTAAGTTTGAATGATGAGGCTTTAAAGATTTATTTATAGATATGAGATAAACCAAGGAAAGGGTTTTTTTTGTATTTTAGAGTACATGATAAAGTAAAGGAAGGAATATGAAACTGGTTTATTTGTTTATATGATTATTTCTGGTAACTTTTAATGGACTTTTTCTGAATAAGATTGAACAATGAAGATTCATTATTTTTTAATAGATAAAAGATCAGATAGGGTGAAGAGATCTTTACCTGAAATGTTAGAGAATGTGATAAGTTATTGAAATTATTTGTATTTGTCTTGATGATGGGGGAGTCATATTTTTATATATCTTGTTCTATGTAGTTTTCCCTTTCTATTTCTCTCTCTGCACTTTTTATATTTTATATTTTTCTTAATTTGTATTCATTGTTTATCTTTATATTTTTATTTTTTAATAATAGGGTTGTTTTTTTTTGAAAAAAGCAGCAAAAGCAGGCTGTGGTTAACAAAAGGATACCAAGAAAGAAAATAAGGAAGAACATATGGGTTTAGTCTAACAACACATTTTTTTAATCTAATCACCATTATTACATGTACACAAGATAAGAACTAAGCAGGAGAAGAGAACAATAACCACAGACAGCAGAGAGTGAGGTCAAATAAAAGTTTTCCCATAGAGTTCAATCAAGGAGTGAGTCCCAGAAACAAAGTTTAATAATTTTTCCTCTAAGGGGTCTTTGCTGCTCTCTGAGCTGACATTTCATTACCGTAACTAGGTAACATCAATAATGCTACTAGAGCACATATGATGTTACACAGTTTGGGTAATGAAATGTCTGCAAGAAAACAACTAAGCTTCAAAAACCCTTCATTTCAACCTTAGAATAGAATAGAATAGAATAGAATAGAATAACAGAGTTGGAAGGGATCTTGGAGGTGTTCTAATCCAAACCCCTGCTTAGGCAGGAAACCCTATACCACTTCAGACAAATGGTTATCCAGCATCTTCTTAAAAACTTCCAGTGTTGGGACATTCACAACTTCTGGAGGCAAGTTGTTCCACTGATTAATTGTTCTAACTGTCAGGAAATTTCTCCTTAGTTCTAAGTTGTTTCTCTCCTTGATTAGTTTCCACCCATTGCTTCTTGTCCTACCTTCAGGTGCTTTGGAAAATAGCTTGCTTCCATCTTCTTTGTGGTAACCCTTGAGATATTGGAACATTGTTATCATGTCTCCCCTAGTCCTTCTTGTCATTAAACTAGACAAACCCAGTTCCCGCAACCATTCTTCATATGTTTTAGCCTCCTTGAGCTACTGATATTCTCTTTTATTGGTAATTTTTCATCTTTGCCAACAGCATGCACTACAGCTTGAGAAAAGAATTACAAGGAATAAACCTCAGCCATTGATATGGTTTTAAAAATTAAAATGAGGATGAATTGAGACGACTTGGCATGATCTTTGATACCTGTGCCATGTTAGTATTACTGCCTGAAAACAAGCCAATATATATTTAGCCCACAATTGCAAGCTTCTAACAGTGCTTGAGGAACAAAAGTCAGAGGATTAGAGCAGCAAGTGGCCACACTTCAGCTGAGAAGAGAAAGTGGATTATCAAATCAAACAAAGAAGGTGCCACAATAGGAGCTGGCAGAGGAAGTGGCTTTCCACAAGAAAGACAAATAAAGGAATCAGCCTAGAGGATGAAAAGGAAGTCAAAAGTAAGAGAATCAGAAGACATTGCTCACTGTTAGAATTCAGAAACTCTTCTAAGGGCTGCCAGAAGAAAAAGGCATTGCGTTTTCATTGAAATAAAGATTCACTGCAGAACAAGAATACAGAACAAGAATAGTGACCAAGCAGCTGCACTCTGCATGATAGTAAAGGGTCATGGTACTTGGAGACTCACAGCCATGATGAACCGACTCAGCTGGAGCTCTTGTCTCATTAAATGTCCTGTCTGTCCTGAGCAAAATGTGGCAAAACAACTTTCAAAACTTAACAAGTCCTTAACACTTATATTTTCCTCATAGGGGGGAATTTTGTACTTTAAAGAAAGGCTACATTTACTGAAGAGTCCTTGGTGCTCTCCAAGCTTGTTTGTTTGTTTGTTTGCAGAACCTTACAATCCTCCCTGATAAACTTCAGCCTTCTATTCAAGCCCATTTAGTTCTTTTTGAATCTCCTCTCCTTTCTCCTTTCTGTAGTACATTAGAGAAATGCAGCCTTGCTTTGTGCCCCTGCTTTGTGCCCCTTGCAGCCTTGATAAGCATCCCCACAATTTTTCAATCCAAGTCACTAATAATAAAAAATATTATATACCAAAGGAAATAGGACAGAGACTTGGGGTACTCCTTTCAATATTTCACTTCGTGTAGAGCCACTGTGCACTGTACCTTACAGTGGTATCATCTAGCCTATGTTGTACATTTTATTAAGAATATCATGAGAAGTTATGGGAATTTTGATTGATAGTGAAATTAAAGCTGAATTGAATGCTTCTCTTTTTTAAAAGGGATTTTAGGAGATTACAATGGATGACATTTAATAGCAACAGATTATATGGCAATATAATCACCCAGAGCTTGAGAAAGGGATGAAATAACAGAATAAGCTAATGTTCCTGCACAAATATTTTAATTAGGTCTGGAGAAAAAAGAGACAGAGATTAGAAATGAAATGATGTAGGTCAAGAATAGAATAGAATAGAATAGAATAGAATAGAATAGAATAGAATAGAATAGAATTATTTATTGGCCAAGTATGATTGGACACACAAGGAATTTGTCTTTGGTGCATATGCTTTCTGTGTACATAAAAAAACAAGATACATTTGTCAAGAATCATATGGCATGATTAATGATGGTCAGGGTACAAATAAGCAATCAGGAAACATTCAATATCAATATAAATTATAAGGATACAAGCAACAAGTTACAGCCATGCAGTCATGCAGTCATAAGTGGGAGAAAGAACCCATATAGGTAACCAAGAACTGTAGAGAACAACTAAAGCCTAGAGTCAGAGTTAAATGTCAAAATATGCTAAGAACAAAAATAATTTCTTTCCAAATATTTAAAATAAGGAGAATATTTTTTTAAATAATATATTTTATAGGAAATCAGTATACTAATTGTTTCATAAACACAGTGGAACACAACAGATAACAAAGATGTCTGTCTGTCTGTCTGTCTATCTATCTATCTATCTATCTATCTATCTATCTATCTATCTATCTATCTTATCTATCATCTGTCCGCCGTCCATCCGTCCGTCCATCCATCCATCCGTGGAGTTTTTCAAGAACAAATGATGTCAGTCTAGCCACATTTTTTTGAAGATTGAATAGCTTCAATCTAAAATCTATGGATGCTTGTTTCAGTTCCTTATGTATTTAGTTAGGTTGTTTGGACTGCTAAATGTAGCCTATGTCGTGACAATTGTGCAGCTACATGGCTTGTTTGAAAAATTATAAAGATGGTTTTTAAATATTTCTTCATTAAATTGGAATGAGATATTAAGCAGGGTGCAGGAAGATTTACTCCTAGACCTTGTTCTCTTTGATATTTTATCAAAGACTTGAAAGAAAAATAAAGGTAATACTTATTATATTTCAAGAAGATTCAAAATTGAGTGGAATAGTTAATATCCTAGAAAAGAGAAATACAATTCAAAATGATCTTTATATTTTAGAGAAAGAAGCTAGAAATAATAGAGTGAAATTTCATAGGGACAAATGCTAAGTTCTTCACTCAATACCTGATTTACTAATAGTATTTGTGAAATAGTTTTTGGAATAGTGCTTGATTACAAACTGAATATGAATAATAAATTTGAATAATCTGAAAAAGGAAAGAAACAAATGTAATTTTAAAAATATACAGTTTTCCAGTCCTGTTAAATAATAGCTCTAATTTATTCTGCACTGATCAGGGTCCATTGTTACATTACAACAGGCAAGGTATGACAACCCTACCTGCTCACAAAAGTTCTTACTCTGAGAAATAATTGTTATTAACAAAAAGTTAGGAACTCATAGTGAAAAAAAATCTATGTATTGCTGTGTTTTACGAGCAAGTCCAATATATAGAAACAATATTCCAATTCTTTTATGGATTTCTCATGTAATGGGTTGACTGGCATCCTCTTTTGCATACGAGGAACAATTTCCATTTGTCCCTTCTTCCTGAAATGACTGTATGCTGTATCATGATTGCGTGATACCCATCTTGAGAGGTGTGTTCAAGTCTGGGCATTGCCCTTTAAGAAAGAGAAAGACAAAAGAGAGGAAGTTCAGAGAAAAGTGATGTGAATAACTTGACAGCCTTAAGAATAATCAGTCATCTAGGGCTTCATTAGGGGAATATCAATAGAAGCAGATGTAGGAGGATTCACTGACAAGGATTCTGATCCTGAGAGAGTATCCAATTTCATGAAGCTTCCGCAGCTTTGGAGACTTCCGAACTGCATTGCTGGGTCCTTCTTACTTACCTTGATTCTTTAACATGGATCATCTGATTAATGTCTGTGGTACTTGACTCTTGGACTGTCATGGATTACAGATCCCTCTCTGAATTCATATACCATCAAGCTCTGGACTGAATTTTTAGGCAAGACACTGCTGTATTGTGTCTTTCCTGGGACATTCATGCATTTGAATGTTCCGGGAAACATTCCTGGAACATTACGGTGGCACAAGTGGTTAGAATTCAGTAGTGCAGGCTACTTCTGCTGACTGTGGGTTGCCTGCAATTTGGCATTTCGAATCTCACCAAGCTTAAGATTGACTCAGCCTTCCGGTCCTTCTGAGGTTAGTACAATGAGGATCCGGATTGTTGGGGGAAATAAACCACTTAGAGAGGGCTGCAAAGCACTATGAAGCGGTATATAAGTCTAAATGCTATTGCTATTTGCTCAACTGACTCTACACGCTTTATATTTGACTACTTTCTACTCATTCATAAACCCTTTGTAAACTAACTGACATAGTTGTACTAAGTCTAAAATAGGATAATGGCATTCCAGGGGATTTTCAGCTTTCTGGAAGTCTTCCAAACTAGAAATGAAAACAGAGCTTTTCATTTCCAAATTGGGGAATCTTTCACATCACAATTGTTGACCTAACGTAACCAACCCTTCCCCAGCAACCCCAAAATAAAAAACTGTAGAGAAGTTTCCAGAACTGAATCAGCCAGTTATACTTGTATATATAAGAAAAAACCGATTTCATAGGAAGGTTTCAATTGAGTTTTGTATGATTCTGTAACTGTGCTATATACTTTTAAGGGTTTTTTTTATGATGATGGAAAGACGACTGAAATGCTTATAAAGTCTGTATTTTCCTAAGAGAATTAATTTCCTATTTTATGAGGTCAACTTGAGCTTGCAAGTCTTTTGCAAACTCTAGAAATACAGCATTTTACTGTCCTTGCTATTGGATGATTGGATGAGAAAATAATATAGCCAGAGGTGCAAGTATCTTAATTATGTTCAGTTTACTACATATAGTCAAAAACTATTCAATTTGGAATTAAAGAAAGAATTATACACTACATTTTAGATGATACATCTTTCTGAAAGTTTCAGCCTAAATGATAAGCTGGTTCTTTAAAAATATCATCAATAGATTTTATGAGATCAAATTATTAGGATTCAATAATACAGACTCTGGGTGGGTAACAATCTCCTCTATGACATTTATTCTAAAACCTTACAGACTGTTTTTAAAAGGATCATTTAATAGAAAGTTTCTTATAAAACAATAGTTTAAGGGTGTTATAAATGAATGAATATAATTTTTTCACTTTTTTTCCATTTAAACTTGCCAAAGCCTGGCTTCACTGTATATGACCAACCTTGACTGCAATCAGAAGAGCTAAAGAGCACTAAAATAATTGGAAGAAAAAACAGGAAATCCTACAACTGTAAACTTATTTGGGAAATTAAAAAGAAGTAAGAGAAGGCAACCTTAGTATTGTTATACAAGGAGTAATATAGGTTGTCCAGATAGTTACTGATCATATGTTATATAATTTCTGGAGTTTAACCAGAGTGCCCTTGCTTCTGTTAAAAGAGGCAGCTAGATTCGGGGACCAAGATTAAAAGTTTGGGATTTTATGTAGTAGAGAATATGAAACCATGGGCATAAAATGTAAGCAATAAAAATAGGTTTATTTAAACAGGTTCAACAATCAATTCTCATTCACTCTCTCATTCTACTCAGTCTTACATACCTTTACTCAAACTCCTTGTCATTTCTCAGTGTCTGAGAATGATGGAGCATCTATTGATGCCTTTTCATTGGCACCAACAGTACGTTAGAAAATTTATAACATGGTCAGGCTAATTCCAATATTATGCTTTAGAGTATCAATCTTTTGCTTGTGTGTTTGTGTGTGTGTGTGTGTGTGTGTGTGTGTGTGTGTGTGTGTGTTATTCAATTGCCCTGTTCTCAGATGCTGCCAAGGATTTTTCAGTAAGATTATACTTTTGTGAGTTGCATTTTCTAAAGTTGTTTTATTCTTTGAAATGATTCATACTGATTAGTAATATATAGTATATAGTTATGGGAAGTTGCATATACTGATACCTTACTTTGGTGCCATGCTTACTTGCTTGATTATGTGCCATCTTGAATCTTAACAACCACACTAAAAGATTTTCTCCACGATCTGTTCCTAGCTGGTCTTTTCAATCTTCAAACAGTGCACCCATCTTCGTTGTAACCTTGTTGCAGGTTAGACCCTTCTTCTCTTTCCATTCATTTTTCTTAGCATTAGAGAGCTAGGTATTTGCATAATGTGTCTCAAGTAGTATAATTTATGTAAGGCATTTGTGTCTCAAATGAGAACTCTAGGTTGATTTGGTTGATAATCCATTTGTTTGTTTTCTTGATTGTTCATGATATTCCTAGGAGCCTTCTCTAGAGCCAGAGTTCAAAATCATCAATACGGTTTCTACCTTGTTTTTTTTTCCAAAGTCCAAGATAAAAATCTAGTTAAATAAGACAAACACATTAAAATTATTCATGTGAGAATATCACATATGTATGTTGACAATGTAATACTAATTGACCAAAATGAACAATTACAGATTTGTTCTGCAAAATTTAAACCTAAAATAGAGTTCCTACATTTAAATTTTGCAGCATTATGAAATTGTTAGTGTGCATGTGTTTGTGTGTAATTGGGAAGAAGTGAGGATAACAATAATCACAGTATAGTGATTGGTTTGTTTGTTTTTAATTTTTCCTTAAGAGAAACACAAGGCGTCATTTGAAATGTGATATTTAGAAAAGGGGAAAATGTGAACAAAGAATGATAAGAAACTTCAATCATAAATAGGAGCCTTGGGATGAACCCAGAAGTAAATTTAAAAAGATCTTGATATTTAAGCAGGACGAAGCTGGAACAGAAAACTAATCAAGATAGAATTAATCCTACTTAAGACAGAATTAAACAATTAAGAAACTGTAGGTACTTTTATGAGAAGCTGCCAGCTCAAGATTGTGATTTACCCCATGGTGCTTTAGAACTACTAAGATGAACATGATATGCATTTAATATAGTACTAATCAGAAAATCTTGTCTCAGTCTTGGAAAACTTAAAAATGGAGAACGAAATGTACATATTTGCTTCTGAATCCATGTGGTTTGGTTTACAGAGCTGTCTGAAATTTATCCTTAGAAGTTGACTTGGAGTTCTTTCATAAAATGGGATGCTCTTATCTGTCAATATAGTAATATTGAGAAAGTGGTGGTGCAGTGGTTACAATGCAGCACTAGAGGCTACTTCTGCTGACTGCCAGCCACCGGCAGCTTGAGTCTCAGCGGCTCAAGATTGACTCAACCTACCATCCTTCTAAGGTAGTTAAAATGAGGACCCAGATTGTTGGGGGCAGTATGCTGACTCTGTAAACCACTTGGAGAGGGCTGTAAAGCACTGTGAAGCAGTATATAAATCTGAGTACTATTGCTATTACATTGTACACTAGCCTTTTCCTAGGATAAAACTTCATATCATAAAGAAAGTGCTTGATGTCTGCATTGCAGAAGGAATTCTGGATTGAGAATGTGAGGATGGGTAGAGCAAGATTCACTTAAAGTGAACCAATCTTATTCAAACTGCCAGGAATAATACAGTTATTCTTCAAGACTTTTACATTGGATTTCACTTATTATTCATTTTCCAGATTGTACTCTACATGATAGTTGATAAAAGCAAACAACCCTTCCTTCTCATGAGTGTCCACTTTTTAATTTTCTAGCAATACACCAGTTAGCTTATTGTGTGTCTTGAATAACAAACAACTTGAGGAAAGCAATGGTTCAATTTTCATGTTTCTATAAGTGACTATACTTGTGCTCTTCTGCTATTCTCAAATGTACTTAAGAAAGTATTTTCTCTTTTTTATTTCTTTAGTGGATCTAATTTTTCCCCTCTGGTTTTAGCTGCAAGTTAAATATTAATAAGAATTTGCAGTTGAAGTATTATATTAGATTAAAGTAGCAACCTCTGACACACATGAGATGTGGTCAGAATTTGTGAAGTGGAAATCATGAAAATGTTTGCTTCTCTCTTTGAAGAGAGGGTATTCTGGGTTTGTTTTATATTGTGCTTTTGGGTATGTGTGTGGTATGTTGCATGAGTAAAGTGAAGGAAGAAAGGAAAGAGGGGCAGGAAGAAGGAATGAAGTTATGAACATACTCTTAAGAAAGGAAAGAGGGGCAGGAAGAAAGAATGACGTTATGAACATACTCTTAAGAAGAGACTTTTAATTTGACCTGCATAATTTATGACACACAGAAATAAATACACCTCACACCTTGTACTGTGGCCTAAACTTTATATTTCTTTCTAATAGTAGAATAACTTTCATTGATTCTTTGCTAAGCTCTTGTATATGACTCAAATTTTAGAGATGTGCAAATCGGCCTCAATGATATTTGAAATTCAGAATTTCTATTGTTTGATTGGATTTTGCATTTTAAGTTTCAAGGCAGTACAATTCAATTCAACCCATTTCAAGATCTGACATTTGATAATGAAAAATCTTCAACCATAATTTATAATGGTGAAGTTCCTTCATCATTTGGCAGAATAGCATGAAAATTGTAGAAATGATAAATAGCTAGAGGCTGTTCACCCTCCAAAGTTTTAGCTGGAGAATTTTAAGGATTTTTTATAGAGCAAAAACCTTGTGTTGATGTGCAATTATCTGAAAAAGAAATATACACAGATTATAGTCAAATAAGTTCAGATTTAGGATAACAGACTTTTCGGTTTGGGAAAAGATTTTAAAAATTCATTCACAAAAGCAAAAATTAGCTACAACAGTAGCAGAAACCAATAAAATGGTCTTTGTCTCTCCAAGTACATTTTTTGAACAGATTCTACCCAAAAAGTGAAACATAGAAAAAATAACACCACAAGAGCACTTCTTTTTTACAAGGATTCTTCTGAAAAAAATTTGTTAACCTGACATTCGATGCATTGCCACACACAAGGATTCTCAATTTTGTCAGTTTAGGGAAGGAAGGCTGCAGTAATGCTTTAGGCTCTGTCAAACTAGAATCAATGGAAAAGTCAAAGGTAAAATTGATTCAAATAACTCTGAAATGACTCAGGGTCATAAAATGTGATTCACCACTTTGAATTAAATCAAGGATCCAATTCAGAAAATCAATTTAGTTAGGAGATACAGTTGAATAGAAGCTTTGCGTCAGAGCATTGCACAACCCTGTTTCATTTGCCTTGGTGATTTATATTTAAGTTTTTTTAAAAACAGCATTCTATCAGACTATAGGATGTGTGCTAATATTAAGGGTTGGTATCAGTTATACACATATAAAGTAATTCAGTTTCAGAATTTTCAATAGAATTATTGTGTGAATCAATAGTTAATCAATGTGAAAAATTGTACCAATAAAGGAGAATATTTGTAGCTCAGAGTTGAAATGAGGTTGAAAACTATATAATCTATTGTATACATTTTTAAAATTTACCATACCCCCTTTGCCTTTGTGATGTAATTTTATGTATGTGTATAAAAGCATACAAAATATATATACTGGGTAAAAGTGAAAATAGGGGAAAATATGTATAAAATAGATTATACTAGAAAAATGCTAGGAGAAAAGTATATATAATATTAGAAAATTGTATATGCAGAATTTTGTGCATTTTTATTCAATTGTATAGCAAGATGAAAATGCTTGATTGAACCAACCTTTTTTTTTTTGTTCGGGGATTTAATCCTTGACTTCAGGAAGTTGTGAAGAATTTAAGCTCTCACAACTTTATTGTACCTTTGTGTTTTAGTCACCATGTGAATGATAGATAAGAATATGAAATTGAAACATACAATATGGATTACTTTAGCCCCAAGATAGAGAACTAGAAAAAGTAATTTTGTTTCAGTTAAAGATCGTTACAGAACAAGCTCAAGATGAACTATTTGCAAAGATCAAATATTTCTGCCAAATTAACAAGTTAAAAGCACAAAAATATTTTAGATATTTTGGACACACTTCATTACCCCAAGGTGGTAAGTTGATTTGAATAAACTGTGCCAATTGTAGCTTCAAAAAGTATTGTCCATGGTAGTTTAGAATGTCACACATTACATTAAATAAGGTATATTTATATAGAGAGATATCAAGGGAGAAAATATATTGGTCATTGGATTTGAATGGTGTTTATCTAGGACAGTGAGGAAGAAGAAAATCAAAATTCATCCAGAAACACTAGCAGACAAGATGAAAACTCCTTTATTTCTCAACACATGGACAGATTTAAGCCATAGTTTCAACTGGGAAACTAGGAGAATCCTAGCCAGCTGACTGCAAGAACACTATAATTTCTGGAAACTTCACACTCAGGCAAATCAGTCATCAATAGGTACATAGAGATAAACAGTGTTTGCACACCATTCAAAAGAGGCAATAAAAAAGCTAAGGAGGAACCAAAATAGAACCAAAAACATCTATTCACGAGTAATCAACATCTCGATAAGCACAGATTAACTTCAAGATTAAACCCAGATGAACAACTAAGCAGTAAACAATAGATTCATCAACAAACTATCAACTCAGACAAAAAAGCAGTAAACAATGACCTAATCAAGGAACTACCAAGGAGAAAACAACACACCATCAACACTGACAGACCAAGCTACTGCATATAAACAAAGAGCGAACACCACTTCTTTCTAGCACTGAAGATGTTACCTAGTCAGGAAATGGAACACCATCAGGAAAGCCACCAAGCTCAGAGAACATCAAGGAGTCCACAGTTCAATTCTAAACTATATATATTATTTTCTACTCATATTGATCATTTATGCCTTTATAAAAGATGTGGACTGCTCCTTTCAAGAAGTATGCAGAACTTCCTAAAAGAAACAAATAACCCCAAATCTCCCTTTGCCCCAATTTCCCTGAAGTAGTAGAAACCACTTGTCAGAACTGGCATCAGAACTGTTTCTTGAGCTTGATATTGAATATTTTCTTCTATTACCCTATATTTTTCTCTTATTTTTTCTTATTAAAGAAAAAAAATATGTGTTCCATGTTATTGTAGTACCTGTAAAAACAGAAATACTACAGGAAGTTCAAATTGGCACTGAAATATTCAGTACAGCAATAACGCTACTTAGAACTGTTTTCAAAATTAAGAGCTAACTAGCCCCAACTGAGATGTTGCAAAAAAGCTTACAACTCGCTATGTTAATAACATACTTTCCCTTCATGAATTGTACTGTAGTCTCCATGAGCGATTGTTTGCTGTGGATACCCTTTGCAAAAATGTAGGTTTTCATGGAAGCTGAAACTCTGTGGGATACTGTTCTTTATGTGTGCAGTGGACTTTATTTGTTTAACAAGCTTGTAGACATGAAAATACTAAAAATCAATTTGTAAAAATGAGGTTATTTGTGCAGAAGTGCTTTAGAGAACAGAAGAAAGAGGCAACTGCAAATTATTATATTCTAATTTCTTTCTCCAACAACTACCCCTACATACAAGCACACATACACATGCACAGACACAGACACAGACACACACACACACACACACACATACACACGAGATATATATATTCATTTGAAATAGTACCACTAAAGAATGATACATCCTTCAAAGATTTCAGTGGATTTAAATAGTAATTCCGAGATTAACCCAAACAGAAACTGAATATTACCTGTTTCCACCTAAAAGCTAAGCTATAAATGCCCAATGATAATTTAAAAGTGCAGGAAGCTAAATCCACCTTTTCCTATGGGCTGTTTAACGTTTGGTGGGTGACTATAGCAAGCAAATTTGAAATAATATGTAAAAGGAAACATACAAAGGTATTTTAAAATATGAATAAAACTTGGGATTAATTCTTCTTAATCAGTTATCTTGCCACAGGTGTTTAAAAGTATGCCAAGACCATTGTTTTAATTCTGTTTCATTTCTACTAACACTGATATAAATTTAGATTTACTAGCTGATGGTTCTCTCTAGGAATTATTGTACAAAATTAATAAGAATAAATAACATGAAACATACTGGAATTATTAATTTTCTACATCACTGAAACCGTGGCATCAATTCTTATTTATAATGACCCAAAATTTTGGGTAAAAAAGAAATTAAAGAATTAAAGCCTAAGGGATAAAACCTAAGATATTTGCCTCATTAGCATTATTTTGTATGCACTTTGTTTTGTTTTAATAGAATTAATTTCAAAAAATAAAAGATCAAAGTACAAAATTACAAGAAAAGGAAAAAGCAAGAAGGAGGGATAATGAGGAAAGTTTAAAAAGTATTACAACCCAACCCCCCAAAAGAACATAAAAACTTCCAATGTTTTAAATACAGATACAATTATATATAAAAACTCTTTTATTAATTTGAAAAAAGCAAATTCAAATCTAAAATAACAAAGACATACATACCTATAATCAAATAACAGCAATACATAGTTAGGCCTTGTTCTAAATAAACGTATCTCACAGATACATCATAATAACAATTCTACAAATACACCGAATAATACTTCTAGATACTAGATACTTCTACAATCAAAATATCAATTCTAAAATATTCTCTGTTTTAAATGTAAACAGTTATATATATATATATATATATATATATATATATATATATATATATATATATATATATATATATATATATATATATATATATATAAAAAAATGTATATCCATGAAACTCTAATATTTCTATAGTCATGAAACATCTAATAGCCTATTCCCAAAATCTAAACTTCATTTTTATCTTTAGCAAGCAAAAAGTCCAAAAATAGTCTCCATGTAGAAAGACAAATAGTCAAATTTTTATCCTTAATTAAAGTGATCACTTCTGCCATCTCAATCAGATCCATATGCTTCACAATCCATTATTTCATTGTGTGAATTTATATATCATTCCATTTCTGTGATTACAAAAGCCTTACAACAGTTATTATATATAAAAACAGTGTGTCATATTTTCTGCTTTGTCTCTTATAATGTTTTAAATTAGTTCTGAATTTGTAGCAGCACAACCCAATAATAATAATTATAAAGGAAAGGAGATGGTATTCTTTACAAAGGTGTAGAATACCCTACATCTTAGTAATCATGTGTGATTGAAGAACCCAATAAATGGTTCAAAATATTCTTGCCAAACTTTTTCTGGTAAACCAGCATTTTTCTAGTCAAGTTATCTATTTAGTGGTATCCAGTTTGGATTGCTACTGTACCGTTGACATAAGGATGACATAAAATACTCTTTGGAGGTTTAAATTGGAACCCTGCCGTTATTGTAATTACTTGCGATTGGTTGTTTATGGTCCTCGTCCGTTTTAAATGCATTAAATAAATATTTCTCAGCCTCTACTAAACACATACTATCAATTTAGTATGAGCAAGTGTTATACAGAACAAATACTTTCACTCTGTTAGCAAAATTATAATTCTAACCATCATTAGAAGCTTTTTACTTCTTGTCTGAGGAAATTCTATGCATATGCTTTGTCTCCTTGTGAAACTTACAAAACTATTTGTCACAATATATTCCTATCTCTCATACAACAAAGCTGAACTCATAGACCTGACAACACAAATCTGAGTTTAAGTCAATATTGCAAATTTAAGATATAAACATGACTATATTGTGTATTTTACAACTGCTGTACTTTTGCTGCTCATACGCCATGTAAAGCATTGTCATGTACAAGAATGAAGATCAAATAATTGTTCTTTCCTAATTTTCTCATTTATTAGCTCTCAGTATACTATGTTTATGTTCTTGATTCCTTGTTTTGTCCAACTAGATTGCAGTATGTAATAAAAATTTTGTGTGTGTGTGTGTGTGTGTGTGTGTTTGTGTATTTGTATGTGTGTGTATGAATCTGAAATCATCCAGAGAACAAATTTAAGTTTGTCAGTACTAGATACTTACCGCTTATTTTTTTTCCTTCAAGAGGTAGAATTTAGTAGTTTGAAATTGTAGGACAAACTCAACTGTTAGTTCATCAGTGGAAGAAATTCTTTTCTGTGTCTCCTTATTTCAAATTTGAAATGATCTGCCACACAAATTCTGAAATAATTTTACTGTCATACTCTCTTATCTAAATTATGCATGTACCATTCCACACATTTTACAAATATTGGTTCTCTTCCAAGATACTGTTCAATTTTAAGATGGCAATACTCTAAATGCATGTAACAATATTTTGATAACGTATCTCTTAAGCTCTTGCTTATTAATAATAATACTGTTTAATAAAATATTATTTGGAAATGCCATGATGCTTTCATGGGAGTAATACCATAAATATTTAGAAAGCATGCATTTTTTGTGTATAGGCATTATTTTATGCAGCATTTAATAGAAGATATTTTAGGATTGTAATATTATTCCTTAACATTTCTCTTGGCAGGTTCTGATCATTTTAACATAATTATGCTTCTATTAATCTTTGATGAATATCCCGCGTTAAATATTATATACTGTATGTATGTATAAGTAAAAGAGGATTCCCATTTATTCATTGAATCATTATAGACAAATAGATATGATATAGACATTGTAGAAGATGCATAACTGCACAGAGTAAGGCATATAGTAGATATAGTTTTAATTAATGGTACAATAAAATGTAACTATATAGGATAGCTCAGTTGTAATCTTTAAATTATGTGAACAAAGGAGAAAAGTTGTTGGAATTATGCATAAACTCATTATATTATATATTAATCCAATTCCTAAAATACATTGGGAAAAGCATCACAATAAAATAAATTCAGCATCATTTAAGAAGGCATTTATTGGAATATGTAAAAGAGAAAAAGAGCAGAGCATTTTCAAAAAGAGAAATTTATCATACTGTAATTCATGGTTTATTGCACTGTTTTAGTCCTTTATATTTTCTATTAATTTTATTTATGCTTAGATACATTCCACCAAGCTGTTGTAATATGCCATTCATAAGAAATATAAAACAGCAGAGATGTTAAAAAGCATAATTTCATTTGTATAACTTTTCTAAGAACAAAATCTGGGTGAAATCATGGATGTTATAAATTTTTTATCTGCTTATACAGTTATAAAATGTAGGCAATAAACAATATATGACCTATACATGACTGTTTGTCTATGATATTTGAAATTAACTGTTGATCATAAAACAATAATTACTTATTTCATGGATGAATATATAATTGTGCACTTAATAAGTGAAACAGATTATGTCTGAATCATTTATAGGTACCATACATGCATATACTTATTTGTAAGTATAGCAGGCACTTTGGTTCAAAGACAAAACCATACTGAAGAGTTGATATATGTATAGAAGTCATTTTGTAGCAGACTTGAGAAAAAACCCATTGGTTTTTTTTAAAGGCATTTATATAAACAAGATTTTTCTATCACAAGAGTGCCTAGATCACCATGGGAAAAAGACATATTAAGATAGTGAAAAGGAAGTCTTGTTTTTATAAAGTTAATGGAGATTGTTCACTGTTCCCCTTTTATTATATCCATATTTTGTAAGATACAAATACTTGGTTGTAGCGTTCTATTTCGGAAAGCCGATATAAAGATTATTATATCTATTATATTTTTGTGTGCAATTATAAAGGTAAAGGTTCCCCTCGCACATATGTGCTAGTCGTTCCCGACTCTAGGGGGCAGTGCTCATCTCCGTTTCAAAGCCAAAGAGCCAGCACTGTCTGAAGACTTCTCCTTAGTCATGTGGCCAGCATGACTCAAAGCCAAAGACGCATGGAATGCTTCCCACCAAAGATGGTTTCTTTTTTCTTTTTTACTTGCACTTTTACATGCTTTCGAACTGCTAGGTTGGCAGAAGCTGGGACAAGTAATGGGAGCCAACTCTTGATGGCTAACAAACAAGCCAATAAAAATAACAAAAATATAATTTCTATTTATTGTACAATAAATAGAAAATACACAAAACTTTAATGCCTGCAAGACAAATCAGATTTTTAAAGCCTTCTAGATCTCCAGGTGAAGACTATTCTGCATGTATTCAGCTTAATTCACACTGGTTCACATAATTTCTCAATGATTAGTTAATCTTTTTAATTAGATCTTTTGATTCTGCTTATTGACTAAATCTGACCTTATTGTAACAAAAACATACAGTTTAATCATTTCCTGTATTGTTGAATATCAAGAAATTTGTTCTCTGTTATTTTCTTCCATGAAATCACTGGAAGACCAGATACAAATTTAGATTGTTAGTAGAATCTGATGCTTGTCTATTATTAATCAAGCAATTACCCATATATTGTTAATCAAATTTGGAGTACATAGTAAAAGGGCAAAAAAGAACATTAATGGATTTTCACTTCCTTGAATTAAAATAAAATCCCGCTTCGACCATCTTCTACTTCAGTGGATTCAACAGGGGAATTAATTCTGATTTGAAATAACTGAATATGTTTGGAATGCACACTTACTTTTGATGTACTGCTCACATGACATAGTTACTATACTTAAGGGCATTGGTAAAGTAGAAAGGCAGCACAGAATAAACAAAAACCAGCATGTAAATGTATTTATATAACATATTATACTTTAATTTTGTCTCTTAGCATGTGTTTATTGAGATTCTCAGTTATCCAGATCATGGTTGTCTCAAAGGTGTTTTTTCTTCAAAAGGCAGTTGGACTATATTTTTCCTTGAGGAAGAAAAATAAAATGTTTCACTTCTCATCCAACCTTCATCGGTTTTAATGGCAGGGATATGGAAGGATAGGTATTGATTGTTGAGATTGGATTGTGGGTGGCAGTGGTGGGTTTCAAAATTTTTTGGAACCTCTTCTGTAGATGTGGCCTGCTTTCCAGGTCCACTGGTGGAACCTCTTCGAATTGGTTCGGTAGATTTGATGAACCAGTTCTACCGAACTGGTGCGAACCGGTAGGAACCCACCTCTGGTGGGTGGGATGGAAGGATAGGTTCTGATAGGATGGTGATGAGGATGTTATTTCTTTGCAGTCTCTTGAGAGCTGTTGAGGCCACTTGGGGATTGATTTGTACCCTCAGGGTCATCTGAATCAGGGTGTAATTGGTTGTGGAATTTTCTTGGAACCAATGAAAGGGCTGCATTGTGAACTGGAGATAGGTGGTGTATTATTACTGCGCCTCTATTGAGGGAGGGCTGTTCAATTCTAACATGGATGGATTTTTTACCCCTCTCTTTCAAACCAGTGATCCTCTCTATCCAAAATATGAACTCTCTCAGCATTCCTAATTCAAATTCAGATGAAACAAAAAAAAAATCTACTCCAAAGCTCTGAGATTTCTGGATAGCTCCCATATAACCTAGGCTAGCATTATTTAGCTTTTAGACATTGTATGTGGTGTTAAGATGCCTGTAAATGTAGCATCTTTATATACTAAGCATTATAAATATAGCAGGAATCAAGAGAGGGTTGCAGATAGGGATGGGGAAACAGCTGTGGGATTCATTAGTTGTTTATCATCTAGATGCTAAGAATCCAAACCTCTGGAGCTTTTCAAGATCAGCTAAGGTCAAGTAGCAGATTGGTGTTTTAGTTCTGGTGCAAAATTAACAATAAGAGCTTTGTTAGTGCTTTGTTACTGCTTTCTATGTCAGACTTCAATAGCCACAAACACAGCTGAACTTCCCCAGACGCTCAACATCGCTTGACTAGTAAAGAATCTTTATTGCTTACCAGGACTGAAGCCTGCTTAAATTGATAGTTGCCTTCTGACAGCTAAGACTGCTATCCTATCTTCTCTCTCTTAAGGTAAATTCATTACATTATGACCTCCTTCTTTTTGCGGTTTAACAGAAACACTCTCCCCTTGCCATTTCTTATGTTCTATCTAGGTGAGAGTTGATTAATTGTGCATCACATGCATATTACTTAAGGTTTTTCTAGGTGCAGTCTCTCCCCCTCTTTAAATATAGTTTTTCAGACTGTCTCTCTACAACCGTGGCACGACAAAACCACGCTGGTCAAAATCACGGCGATAAAATCACGGCGCTAAAGCCGCGACATCATCACCGCACGTCATCACCGCTGCGACAACAGCGCGGCAACAGAAGGGCGCTTTAAAACGGCGCCGCGGCAGAAAGCCGACTTCAATTAAGGTAAGCGTTAGGATTAGGTTTAGGGGTTTGTTTTAGGGTTTGTTTTAGGGTTAGGTTTAGGGTTAGGTTTAGGGCTAGGTTTAGGGCTAGGTTTAGGTTTAGGGTTAGGTTTAGGGTTAGGTTTAGCATTAGGTTTAGCATTAGGGTTAGGTTTAGGGTTAGGTTTAGGGTTAGGTTTAGCGTTAGGTTTAGGGTACTGAGTGCTTGGGAATGCGCGATTTTGCCCTCCGCGATTATGTCATCGCGGTAGGGTCGTGTTTTTCCCTAGCGCTTAGAATGGCGCAAATTAGTCTTCGCGCTTATGTCTCCGTGCAGAAGGGCTTCGTGGATTTGTGGTGGAACCCTCTAAAACTCTTATACAGTCTTTAAAATATGTGTGATTGCATGGTACAGGAATATCTGTATTTTGGGGGCAGCATTTAGGTATATTCTTCATCACAGAATATAGTCCTTTTGCCATCATCAACATCCTATAGGCAATCGTGAAAGAGATGCAGTAAAAATATTTTGTCCCCTCAATTGCCAATTGATATCCTATTATCTGTTGCCTCATATTATTTGTGGCTTTCTGTAGAATCCATTCAACGTAGAGTCAGATCAATAGTAGTATTACTTTGAAAGATTATACTAGTCTACTCTACAGATCAGTGTTACTATAACAAATTCCTGGATTGGATCATATTGTATTTACATACAGAGAATTCTTCACTGTCTCTATTTTAATTGATAATGTCCACATACGTATTAGGCTCTGTTCACATTTACAAGGCATAAAAGAATACTGAAGCATAAATAAAGAATTTTATTTTATTATACTTTCACAATAACAATTTTATGTGTAGTTTAATATACTTTGCAGCTTTTTTATTATGTCACCTTGAAAGCTAATAGAGCATAACTAATAAATTTTAGAAATAAATTTTATGAATTTAATAAATTTAAATAAAGCCTCATTTGGTGCTGTGAGTCAATTAAATGGATATGTTAAATTTGAAATAAATTGCTCATCCAAAACTGATAGAGAAATCCTCTATATTGTTTATAAGTTTCAAAAATCAGATTTTTTTAGAATTACCAGGTAAATGACTAGTGTTTCTATAGCCCCTTCTTTCATCCTGTCAATGGACATGTGAATCGTATGAAAAGTTGATAGATAGATGATAGATAGATAATATGATAGATAGATAGATAGATAGATAGATAGATAGATAGATAGATAATATGAGAGATAGATAGATAATATGAGAGATAGATAGATAGATGATAGATAGATAGATAGATAGATAGATAGATAGATAGATAGATAGATAGATGGATGGATGGATGGATGGATGGATGGATGGATGGATGATAGATAGATAGATAGATAGATAGATAGATAGATAGATAGGTAGGTAGGTAGATAGATAATATGAGAGATAGATAGATAATATGAGAGATAGATAGATAGATGATAGATAGATAGATAGATAGATAGATAGATAGATAGATAGATAGATAGATAGATAGATAGATAGATGATAAATTTGTGCTGTCTCAGTGGTTAAGACACCAGATTTGTCACCAGGAAAGCCAGCAGCCCAGGTTTGAAACTTGAGTGCCACACAATGGGGTGAACTCCCATCCTCGCCCCAACTCCTGCCAACCTAGGTAATTCAGAAGCATGCAAATGCAAGTAGATAAATAGATAACACTTTGGCAAGAAGGTAACAGTGCTCTATGATATCATGTTAGCCACATAACTGCAGAAATGTTTTCAGACAGTGCTGCCTCAGTGACCTTTGAAACAGCAGTGAACACTGCCCGCTATAGTTGTCAATGACTAGCGGAGGAAAATCCACAGGGACTCCTTTACATGTGTGTGTTCCATTTTCTACCAAACAAAGGAGGTCAGTTGTATTGTGTGAAAAGGGGGGGGGAGCAAAAGAGGGGATTGGTAATAAGCAAAAATCCAGGCCAGTTACTGAGTGCCCAAACCATGTTACTATACTTGCAAGGATGCTGCAATGACTGGATCATTAAGGATTGGTTCTAAGTACTTGCTGGACAAGTGGTTGTTAAACAAGCACCATCTGTAATAAATTTGGTAGAAACACCATCTAATACACACACACTTTAGTTTATTTCAAGATTAATCCATTATATCATACTAATTAGTACTTTTCTGAACTAGCCTAGCCTATTTAAATTTTAGCAAAATTAGTAGGCTGGGGAATTTTTTTCAGTAGCTAACCATGGACCACCAGAACATTATTTCAACACCGGCATTGGAACAGAATATCCACCTTCCTGACAACTGTAGTTTAGCTTGGCTCAAAACTGGTTGTGGCTGACAGATCCCTCTGTACAGCAGCAGCAAGCAATGGCCAAGGGATTTTGATTTTTTTTTATTTGAAGTTTATTTGTATGCCACCCTTTTCCCTGGGGGGACTCAGGGCGGCTCACAACCAAAAGGGGAGAGGGGAGACAAACTTTTAACATATAAGACAATACATAATTAAAAAACACAACATTCATACCATTCGGGTGGGTTACAGTCTTAGCCCCAGGCCTGACGGGATAGCCAGATTCTGAGGGCTGTGAGGAAGGTCTGGAGGGTGGTGAGGGTATGAATCTCCATGGGGAGATCGTTCCATAGGGTCGGAGCTACCACCGAGAAGGCTCTCCTCCGCGTAGTTGCCAGTCGGCATTGACCGGCAGATGGAACTCGGAGGAGGCCTAATCGATGAGATCTAATAGGTCGCGTGGAGGTAATTGGCAGTAGGCGGTCTCTCAAGTACCCAGATCCACTACCATGTAGGGCTTTATGGGTGACAAGTAGCACCTTGAAGCGTACCCGGAGATCGACAGGTAGCCAGTGCAGCTCGCGGAGGATAGGTGTTATGTGGGTGAAACGGGGTGCACCCACAATCGCTCGCGTGGCCGCATTCTGGACTAGCTGAAGTCGCCGAATACTCTTCAAGGGCAGCCCCATGTAGAGCACATTGCAGTACTCCAGCCTAGAGGTCACAAGGGCCCGAGTGACTGTTGTGAGAGCCTCCCGGTTCAGGTAGGGGCGCAACTGGTGCACCAGGCGAACCTGGGCAAATGCCCCCCTGGTCACAGCTGACAGATGGTGTTCGAAAGTCAGCTGTGGATCCAGGAGGACTCCCAAGTTGCGTACCCTGTCTGAGGGGTATAGTGTTTGACCCCCCCAGCCTGAGAGGTGGAATACATGCCGAATTGGTGGGAGGGAAACACAACAGCCACTCGGTCTTATCTGGGTTGAGCATGAGTTTGTTAGCCCTCATCCAGTCCCTAACAGCTTCAAGTCCCTGGTTCATCACGTCCACCGCTTCATTGAGTTGGCACGGGGCGGACAGATACAGCTGCGTATCATCCGCATACTGGTGGTATTTTATCCCGTGCCGCCGAATGATCTCACCCAGCGGTTTCATGTAGATGTTGAAAAGTAGGGGGGACAAGACCAAACCCTGCGGCACCCCATATGTTAGGGGCCTAGGGGTCGATCTCTGCCCTCCAACTAACACCGACTGCGACCTGTCCGAGAGGTAAGAGGAGAACCACTGCAAAACAGTGCCTCCCACCCCCACCTCCCGCAGTCGTCGCAGAAGGATACCATGGTCGATGGTATCGAAAGCCGCTGAGAGGTCAAGGAGAACCAGGATGGAGGCAGAGCCTCCGTCCCTGGCTCTCCAGAGGTCATCGGTCAATGCGACCAAAGCGGTTTCTGTGCTGTAGCCATTATGTTGATTGTCTTGGATAGTTCTCCCACACTGCCTGAAACGATCTCCCTCTACCCAACATTAAGAATGGTAGTGCATTTGTTTGTCAAATTATGCTCAGTTCTTTTGCCAATCAGCAGTAATGGGGGACTTTGTTTTTCTTTTTGTCTTCCCTAAATTGGATTACTTGAAAATTACTCTTAGAATTAGATTTGACTTTGAAAGGTTCGACATCTCTGTGGATTTTATTCAAGTTGTTTTCCATTTCATTTTTTTCTAATAAGGTATTTTATTGCAAAATCAGTAAGTGCTCTTCTAACAAGACATGACTTCTTGTAAACATGCATGGGCTGCAATACATTAATGGTATCATAAAAGCACTCCTCTAGTGGGATTTGTCAAGTTTATACTTAGCTTTCTCAGATTACTATGAACCTGCTAGGCAAGACTGGAAGTCCTCTAAGTTGTGGTGAATTATTATGTTGTTCCATATTCCAAACTACAATGCTAATGGATTTGCAACACAGCAGAAATCTTTTGACCCAAGTGGCTATGAGACTTATTAAGAACTTTAAGCACAAAGATTATTGCACAAGAGATTTACAGGTTCAATTGATCTGAGCACATTTCCCCAAATTAAGTGTATAGCTGGTGAGAATTCTCCACACTTACTACCAGAAGACAACAGTTTTAGTAGAGAGAGAATAATAAGTCTGTATGATACACTGCGGTATAATTGAGAACATCGTGTATCAAAACATTGCTGCTGTCAGAGCTGCTTTTCATTGGGATAGATTAAATTCAGATTTCCTCAAACTAAGAGGCAAAAATACAAAAATGCCATTATGTTGATGACATACTGCATAGTCCCAAAACAGTAGTGTCATATTTAATAAAAAAAACAACATTACATTATTGAATCTTAAGGCAATTATCTTTTAATATCACAGAGAATTATGTTGCACTTAGATAATATTACTTACAGAGAATTTATAATCTCAAATTGCAATTAGAATAGAGCTGGGAGGGCCACTAGAGGTCTTCTAGTCCAACCTCCTGCTCAAGCAGGAGACCCTATACCATTTCAGATAAGTGACTAACCAGTCTCTTCTTAAAAACCTCCAGTGATGAAGCACCCACAACATTTAAAGGCAAGTTGCACTGGCTTATCGTCCTCACTGTTAGGAAGTTTCTCCTTAATTCCAATTTGCTTCTCACCTTGATTAATTTTAATCCATTGTTTACCAGTCTTGCTCCTGGAAAATAAATTGTCATTATTATTATAATTTTGTTTACTGCCCTCTGTACTTTCTCAGAAGTCAACTTTCTAGTGCATAGGTGACTGCAAAACATTTGAGAAAACCAGGAAAAATTCATTCTCTTTCCTTCGTGGAAATCTCTGCTGGATCCTAAATGCTGTTTTTGAATATTTATACAACTTTAAATTCAACTTTATATTACATCATGCTTTTAATGCCATTAACAATAACTGGGACTTAAAAACTTTATTTGAATATTCTCAAATAACTTCTTTTTGTTTCTAGTAAAAGTTATGACCATACATGAGAAGACAGACTTGTGCGTGTATGCGGCCCCTATAACAATTTCTTTTTTAGCTTAACAAGATAATTTTATGCCTCACTACACTTCAGTTGACTGAGAAATTGAGAAGCTGAGATCAAGGAGACACCCATTTTTATTAACTAATGTCCTTAACTAATATCCTTAACAAATGATATTTCAATGCTATATATTTTTGTTTTCTCTTATTTATATGTTAAATGTAAGATAGAAATTCACAACATTAACACTGCACAATCAGCTTTTTAGGAAAAAGGACATTGCCATGGGTGTGCTAAAAGAGCAAAGTTAACACAACTCTCCTTTTCACACGGACGCAGTGGCTCGATGGCTAAGACTCTGAGCTTGTCAATCAGAAAGGTCGGCATTTCAGCGGTTCTAATCCCTAGCGCCATGTAACGGAGTGAGCTCCCATTACTTATTCCCAGCTTCTGCCAACCTAGCAGTTTGAAAGCATGTAACAATGCAAGTAGAAAAATAGGGACCACCTTGGTGGGAAGGCAACAGTGTTCCGTGTGCCTTCAGCATTTAGTCATCCTGGCCACATGACCATAGAGACGTCTTCAGACAGCCCTGGCTCTTTGGCTTTGAAACGGAGATTAGCACCGCCCCCTAGAGTTGGGAATGACTAGCACATGTATGTGAGAGGAACCTTTACCTTTTCACAACAACCACATCCAACTCTATTTTCCTGAAATAATACAGCATGTACCAGCAGTTCATTTGTTATGCGTTGATAAAAAGATTGCCAAAGCCTTTTCTTTCTGTTGTTGCTTTTACTGTTGTGCTGAGAATACTAATTTTCTCCATATTGCAGTACATTGGAACGTTAATTCAATATCATTTCTACTTAGTGATCTCTCTGAGGTTAATAAAGACTTAGTTGTTTTAACTTGGATTTTTTTCAAGTGCTAAGCAATTTAATTTTACTGAGAAAGGAAGACATTTGAACTGAATTAGCTATGCCATCGAGGGAAGTTTTTGTAGCATAACTCATGTTCCATATAGCATTTATTTCTCTTATTCCAATTACAGTGAAACATGTATTCCCATCAGCTAAATGTATCTTTTTGCTTATCAGGCATTTTTTTTGCTTTGATGGTAAAGCTGCACTTTCTCTGACTACCTGAGGCTTCATCTTCTGGGACACTATTCTGAATCAAGGCAAATTTAATCAGCGTGGCTTCTATGATTTCTTTTTAGAGATATAAGATTGACTTTGTAAAAAAGAAAAGTTTCTTAACCAAGCAATCCCCTCCAGCTTCACTTTGCAATAGTTTGACTCTACCATCTTTCCTTATTTTGATTCCCTACTAGCTACAATATTTCATTTTCCCCAAATAGGCCTAAAATGAGTCAAGTTGGACCATGTTAAGCTAACTAAAAAGTCAACAAGAAATATCTGAATCATTAACAGTTACGGAAAAGGTTATATAAGTTCCAGAACAGACTAAAGATTAAAAACTGGTCCAAATAGTTTCTAGTTAGAAACTAACCTGATAACTGCCATGGATTAAATTAAAAGATTCATGTTTTTAGTAAAGGATTGACTATTTCATTCAAAAGGCAAAAAAATATTTAAGTTAAAAATATAAAAATGTATATATTATTGTAAGAGTTTCGTATAAAATGTTAATTTGTTAAAATGACTTGGTCAGAAATTTGGGACCTCGGTTCATTAAAAAAGGTGGGATTAGATTAGTCATATACAATATGTTCGAAATTTGCTATGAAAGTAGGCAACTAGCTATAAAAAAACTTTACAATGAAGATCGGAGATTGCAACTATCATGATTTTAGACTGAATATTATTTATTTTTTTAATCTCTTAAACATATTTCTATGCAACTGCAATCAAAGAAACCCTTGTCAGAAAAGAATAAGAATCAAACATGCTTAATACAAAAAAAATAAAAATAAAATAAAAACACAGTGGCACTACAATTATATAAAAAGGACAGAATAAAAAAGATAGGAAAATCCCGGCGGTCCACAAAATTTTCAACAGTTTTCAAATATAACCCAAAAGGGAACTGCTTCTTCTAAAGCAGGCCTGTCAAACTGTCAGCCCACAGGCCAGATGTGTTACATGCAGTCCATACCCATCCCACCATTTTTTACAAAGGCAAAAAAGTCATGGCACGTCATGTGACACGTTCAAGTTTGACGCCCATCTTCTAAAGATAAATGAGATCATTCAAGATTCTTTCCTCAAAACGGTCAGAACCACACTAACATGGGCTATTTTGAGAAACTATAACAAGGTAATTTTTTATGTAGCAATAATTTTAATTCAACTTTGTGTAGATCTCATTTTAGTTCCTTGTCTTTTTTCCTACCATTATTTTCTTTCTTACCTTTCTTGTCTTTCATTTTATTTTTTTAAAGGTTATTCTAATTAATTAATTAATTGAAACAAAAAAAGAGGTACCTCATGGTACTATTTGTTCTGCTCACCTATGAGCAATTGCAAATTAAGATTGAAGCCTGAAACAATTTTCATTTTTACGTATTTATGCTGAAGGACTTTTTCTATTTTCAAGCACTTTCATATCCTCTGTAGCTGTTATTTGGCAATGCTCCTGCGATTGCAGGATGCATGTGAGATTATGTTGTCAATTCTGATTCAAAAGCCATTCTTTAAATATTCATTATAGTTTCTCTTACATAGCCCACAAGGTGTCTTATGAAATGTAGCACACAGAATATGATTTACATTGCTTATACAATAAGAATGTGTCATTGTAGGTGGTTCTTGGCAAGTTATTCACAGTATTTCCAGTGATATCCAGAAAGGAAGATGTTTGATATAAATTCATGGCCTTCTTTCTCTTATAACAAAGATGTCTACACAACAAAACCTACTTTCAAACAAATATTCAAAGTAATTGTTATTTTGTCCTGCTTGGATTTCATGCTACCATAGTAATAGTAGAACTGTGTGAGTCTCCCTTATTTATTTATATTTTTGTCATGTTTATGTAGTATATATTGGAGGTGGTGACCCTTTGAGAGCTATATGCAAGGAAATTTAATTTTAATGTATGTCAATTAGTGAACATTTAAAGTGACAATAAAGTTATTCTAAGTCTAAGTCTATTGAAATGTTACTAGAGCTGTATACAATTAAACCATGGCAAAAGAGCAGACCTATTAAGGCAGGAAATATTAAATGGGCTTACATTTACATTTATTTGTCACAAGTATGTGTTCTTCAGGTATTCATAATTCTAAGTGTGCAACTAAAATAAACTTTTGGCTTTTGGCTTTACGTCCTTTAACTATTTTCCAATGATGAGGTGTCAGTTCTGAACAGGGGCTTTAACTACATTTATTCAGAGGTTCTAACTACATTCATTCAAGCATCGTTTACTAAACATAGGTCTAGAGATCCTACTTTGTATAGAAGTCTAAGCATGAATGTGTCCAGTTAAATATAGTTTTATCATGGAAAAAATCTATGCGGTTGGTAGGAGTTCTTAACAACTTGTTGATACATAACCAATCAATCAGACAAATATATTTACAATTCTGTTCAAAATGAAGCTGAGATGATCAGGTACAGAAGGAAAAGGGCAAGTACATTGGGATCATCCTTTTACTGTCACATTTTGAAAGACTTAAAATATGTAGTCGTTGTGTGTTCAGTCTCTTTAAACACATTCAAAAGCTCACATATGTCTTTTTCCATGTTATGTTATTATCTTACTGCCTTCAGAACTTATTCCATTAAAACAATTGATTCATAAGATACAGAGGGATTTATTTTAATCAATACTTTATGTAACTCTCTAAACCCAACCTATATTACAGAGATCTTACTGTGGAGTAAAACAAAGGGTAATCCTTAATTAGACTAGCTTAGTTCCTAGAAAAAAGTGGATTATGTCATCATTGCAGTACTAATACTACTATTATTCCTTCTGCAAATTTTCTCCATATTTTCAGTAGTTATTGAAAGCATTCAAATGCAATTCTATCTTTGTAATGACTGTGACTAGGCTTAGTTCCAAATTGTTTTGTTTTATCCCATTAATACCCTTGCCAAATAATCCTGAACTTTTTGCTTTTGTTAATTTTCTATATGGCTTTCTGTTTTTCTCCCTATTGAAAGGTTATTTGAACTCTGTTTGTCTTTTAATAAATTGTACTTCACCTCTTTCTGGGTTATAAATACCATACACGTCCCTGTTTTATTGTACAATGCAACAATTAAATGATGCTTTCCTTTTCAGCGTTCTGTGAAGAAGGATGCAGATATGGTGGGACATGTGTTGCCCCCAATACATGCGCCTGTCCTTCTGGATTCACAGGAAGTCATTGTGAAAAAGGTAATACTCTAATTTTCTGCAAATAATTTTCTCTGACTTAAAAATTGCAATTACATATCATTTATATTATTTCAGTTTTTTCCTTTTACTTGCATCAAGCAAACTTATGCCCAAGTTTAACATAAAGCAATAATTTTCCACATGTATTATGTAAATTTGTAGGAGCAGACTAGGTTTCCTAACTTGCAGAATTGGAGGAGGAATACTGTGAGGCAGGAATACTGGAAATTATAATGTCAAAATATCTGGTGTTGCAAAATTGGGGAATTAAATAGATAGATGCATGTTACTGCTCATTTTTTATTGAAAGTAATTCAGTGATAACCATCTAAATGCATATATTGTCAAAAAGGTTGAAGAAAAATGGAGCCAATGTGACACAAAGTATTTGTATAAACTGATCATAAAAATTAAGTAGAAGCAGTTGGATAGTATTCTTTACAGGGTCATAGGGTGCCAGGACAGCGAAGAAGAATGGAATAATGGCTATAAAGATCCTGGATAATCAAGGGTTTTTTGTATGTTGCAGAATACAAAGAAATTCATCTTCATCATGAAATGTGTTTGTACATTGCCTTTCTGTAAGCCCAATATTCAAAAATCTCTATGTACAAATGACAATGCACATCAAAGACCAACACTTGTGCAATAACTATAGAACAACCAACAGGCCTTCAGTAAAAATTAAATATTTCTAATTAGGTTCTAATAAGAATTAGGCAATGAACTCATTGGAAAAATGTATGAAAGAATAAAACTGAAACATCTGTCAATAAATGTTGTATAAATTACTAAAAACAAGAACAGCCTTAATCAAACTGCATTTAATAAATCATAACTAGCTGCTTGCCATCAGTACCCATTCCCAATTACTTAGTATTTTAATACTATTACTCTTGATATATCTAATAAATAGTAATTAAAACACCTGATGGTCACACATGAATAATAAAGGCAAATCAAGTTGAAATAGAAAATTAGGTGCACTCACAACAATTCAAATATTGGCTTGCATTTTCCAAAGCCACATAGGGATAAGACTGAGGCATAATTTCTTAACAATTAAAAAAAATACTAATGATACCAGACAAAGATTTCCTAAGCCATCACAGGCCTCTTATCTCAAGCTCGTTCATAATATTATTTTTTATTAGTTTATATTATAAAATACAAAAATACAAAAACAAAAAATAGAAAAAATACGGGAGAGAAAAGGGAAGGGAAAAGTGCAGAAAAGAAAGGAAAAAGAAAGAAAAGGTGTGGACTTCCAACTCCCTTTGGTGCAGTAGAATAAGAAAATAATATTAAATCTCAACTTTTATTTTTCCATAATACTAAAACTAGCCCTTTCTATAACAACAAACCTATCTAATTGGAAAAACCCAAAATCAAAGTTTCATTTTTTTCCTCAAGCACAAAGTCCAAAAGCAGTTTCCAAGTAGAAACACAGCTGGTTCAGAATATTAAAAGAAGAATAAGTATTTGATTTAAGCAGCTACTAACTTTGTAGATGGACTGTTTCCTGTTGTGTGTATAGGGAGGAGGGACATATTCAAAACATCCAAATCTAAGATTTTGCAAATCTAGGGTTTGCAGTAAAAATGTATCAACCAATCAGATACTCTTCTCCGCAAATTGACTAACTATAACTTGCTATAAAAAAAAATAAAGTCATTGGACAAAGCAGCACATTTCCATTGTGAAATAGCAACATACTTGAATAGAGACAACATGAGATGGTACAGAGCTGTTTTTGATCCAAAATGTAGTATAGTTAGATAACTCTTCTGCTTTGCAAATTGCATTTTAGATAGTCCTTGACTTACAACCACAATTGGGACTGGAATTTCTATGGTAAGTCATTAGGGTTGTAAGTCAAGTGGGACCTGATTTTGGTAAGCAAACACATTGTCCAGGGCTGTCAAACTGCTCGCCCATGGGCCAATGCGTCATGGGCTGGCCACAACAATGTCCAGCATAGCAAAGGGTGAAAGAATCCTGATACGTCATACGATGTCACTATGACGATGTGAGTTTGACATCCCTGACATAGTCTTTAAACAATGTAACTGCCTCAATGGGCAAATCAGAAAACACTATGTGGTGCTGGATATAGCTACAGTATATGAGGGATTGTCTCTCTGCCATTGTTTCAATCTGTCCTGTAAGATTAGATAAACATGCTTTGATAAAATAAAATATATAATCATTAGGGAGGGGAAGGAAGGCAGATAAGTTCTAAATAGTTTACACATAAATACTACAACAATGGAAGCTAATTAAACCTGCTCTTTCTGCCCTGATTAGCTAAGAAATGATTAAATAACACATAGTGGCTCAACTGAGGGTTTTGAAGTAGATGGGTTGCAAAAAATGTGGCTCTGAGTTTCTTGATCTAAATAACAATGATGGTAATATAGAGAATTTTAAAGGTTAACAAAATATTTTTCTAATTGGATGAAACAATGGAGGAAACATACATTGCATAATAGTAAGGGCTACAGTGCCCTGTAAACTACCACTACTCAAGGCATTTCACTGACAGATTAATACCACTGTTTGGAAGTGCCCTGAGTGGAAAATTCATTCCTAATTTTATATTTCAGAAAGGGAGAGATGAGGGAAGTTTCAAAAGAAGATATATATCGAAAAGATACTTAGTGAATTTCTATGAAGAAAACACAGAAATTCAGAAATAGCTGTGCAAATAAGAACAATACATTATTACCATGCAGAAGCAAATTATATTACTTAAGATCTAAATACAGTGAATCCTGAAATAGTGGTGTTACAAGAGACATTTCTCTCCTCTTCTTCCCAATGTCTTAGTACCATTATTACTACAGTATATTACTAGTAATACTATTACTAGTCTTACTAACGATTTCTTGGTCAGTTCAATTCAGTTCTGTTATTTTTTGAGAAACAGGTTTATTGAGCATAGTGAATTTTAATACAGGTAGCCCTCGACTTACAACAGATCATGATCATTCAAAGTTCCTGGAACAAGTGACTTATGACCATTCGTCACACTTATGACCATTGCAGCATTCCCTTGATCACATGATCAAAATTTGGATGCTTTGCAACTGCTTCATATTTATGATGGTTGCAGTGTCCCACGGTCATATGATCAGCTTCTGTGACTGCAAAGTCAACGGGGAATCAGATTCACTTAACAACCATCTTACTAACTTAACAACTGTAGTGATTCACTTAACAGCTGTGACAAGAAAGGTCATAAAATGACTGCAAAGTCAACGGGGAAGTCAGATTCACTTAACAACCATCTTACTAACTTAACAACTGTAGTGATTCACTTAACAGCTGTGACAAGAAAGGTCATAAAATGGGGCAAAGCTCATTTAATAAATGTTTCACTTAGCAACATAAATTTTTGGATGAATTGTAGTCGTTGAGGACTACCTGCAACTTACTCATTAGTTTTGCATGATGCTCCTCGATTAATGTCAGTGCAATTTGTTTGCCTGGCATATGAAGTCAATCAAGCAAGAGCTATATTATGAATGGGTATTACATGATGCAAATTTAGGAATGAGCTTCCTAATCAAGGTGATTCAATTGGGTGTATAGTTTTGGCACTAGTGCTTCTACATTAGCTTCCCACTTGATCATCATGCAATCTATTATAAATCGTTAATCAATGTATCAGTTTTTACTCTGCAGCCCTTTTCTGGAATGTTTCAAGAGGCACGTTGGGAACTTTGACTTACAGTTCTGTCTTTCTTGGTTTGTGTTATTCAGTCAGGAACTTTTGACTCAGTTGATTGAAGGATAAGGCTTTAATTAATTATGTGGTCCTTTACTGCCACTCTCAGTTATAGCAATGCATCTTTGACCAAATTAACCAACTACATACTAAGATATAAAAACTGACTTTTTTTAATAACCAGCTTTAATAAAGTAATCAAAAGACACTGTTTTTTCCCCTCCACTACTCCAAATTATGGCTAGAAAAGGTCCAATCATCTGTTATTTTATACGAAGGCATTAGTAGTGGCTGAATAGGTATGGGGAAATCATCTGTTTTCAGTGCCATCTAATATTTGCTATACTGTGTTTAAAAATATCCTTTCCAGTAACTCAAGGCTATTCTCTAGGCATTATATGCAACAGTAGACTATTTATGTATGGCCATGCCCAGAAAAGCAAAAAACATCATGATATGTCATGATATGTCACATGACATGATCTAGTTTGACACCCATGATCTAGGGGTTTTCCTAGTAATTACCTGAAAGTGTTTTATTTTTCAGAAAAAGTGTAAAGTAAACTTGTAGCAGTTAAAAATCACCACCCAATGGATCCTGAATTTATTTTGTAGGATGACAAATTTGGGATTTATGAAAGATACAGAAGTGATAAAATTAGGCTTAATGGGGATTTAGTGGTTGCATAACACTCATGTTTTATTTGTTTATTTTTGTTATGAATGGGATACAAAGTGAAATGTTATTGGACTTAAAACTCAATTGTGCCATGCTCTTAGGAGAACAATTTGCCAGAGGAAATTGTAATTTAGTGGAATTAATAGAACACTAAAGTTAACTTAAGCTTGTGTTTTGGTACAGTGCCAAGGAAAGTTTACTGAATGTAAGGGGATTGTGAGAAAATTTTGTGTCATAAAATAAAGGTATATTTACTTTCTTATGGTTTTCTCTAAAATGCGACATCATTGGGCATTTTATATAGATATAGCAAGTTCTACTTTTGTGGTGGATTGGAGGACCTGTAGTCTTGCTCCTTGATAAAGAGCATAGAAAAACAGAACCTTCCAATTCCAAATCCACTGTTATTTTTAAGGCCTCTCCTTTGTTGTTGTCATCATTTTTTCAACAGCAAATACATTCCCCATCATCCCTTTTGGCATCCTATATTCTTTAGGTTTTATTGTGGCTTCAGTGGCTCCATCTATTTCTAGCCAATTAAAGATTAAGTGACAAAACTGAAAATGTCAAGGCATCTAATAGATAACTAGCTTTTACTATGCGACAACATCACTGAAGGCAAAGTATGCTATTAATTTTTCTCCACATTTGTTCTGAATGCATGCAGCAGGGTTGACATTTTGATATATGGTGTAGTTATGGTTTTAGCACAGCAAAAAAAAGATGTTGGCCTTTCCCTCTTGTTTGCCATTTCTCTGTCAGTTTCACACACAACCCTTCCACATTCAGGTCCCATTCTAATCCATGTAGTTTTCAATTTGAAGAAAAAAACGAATACCTTCCCCTGGAGACATTTGACTTAGACTAGACTAATTGATAGTTCCTTAGTATACTTCATTTTAGGCCACTCCAATAGGAGTCATCGATACACTGAAAACTGTACTCTTTATTGAATTAATATAAAATAAATATATAAACAATACATATCTCCCCCCAATTTTTTAAAGCAGCAAACTCTGAAAAAATTAAGATGCTCTGCTACTCCTTATTTATTGAATTATTTATTATTATTATTCCAAGGTTGAGACTTTTGTAAAACAAAAAGGTTTCAAAACAAAGAAGGCATATTGGATTTCAAGCATAAATATTGTAATATTTTACTTGATAATTCTCTTACCTATTATGCCTTTCTGTCACATTGCATAGTTTACTGAATATATAAAGAGCTGCTATTGTTCACCAGCCATCAATTCACTGTTTGTAAGAGACACATATACTGTATTAAAGGATAACCAGTTCAAGTGCTAATTGTGAAATATTTGAAAAGAAAATGCATCTTGGATCTATAATCAGGATATTTGTGTAGGAGGAAGTATTCAGGATGCAAATTAAATCAAGACTATTTCATTCCTTTAAACTCTGAGTTAGAAACTAAATGGCCTTTTAGATCTGAAACTGGAAAATTAATTATATGCACCAGAACTCTTCCTTAAGACATAATGGAGACAGGTGTGGGTTGACCACCATCATAAAAGGTTAGTGGGACTATAAAGCTTATATGTGGAAATAAATATAAATCCTTATTTGAGTCTCTGAAGTTTGAACAAAATTAAAGCCTCCTAAAGTCCCTCAGGCAAAATGAATCAAATAACACTCCAAGAAAAAAGAGAATTCAAATATTAATTTGATATTATTCTTATGCAATAAGGAAAGTTATCCACATTGATTCCTTGCTTAGCCAGCTGATTAATACTACAGTTTTCCTTGTATACATTTAGACTTTAATCCAATAGAGCTCAGTGGGCTTATTCCAGGAAATTCAATGTAGCTTTAATGTTTACTATTACTTAAGTGCAGCAATTATTCCTTTCAGTGTTCAGTTATCTATTAAATAAATTGTGTATCACAGAATATAGCATAGATGGAAGAGCTTTCATGTGAAAGAGTAAAATTTTCTTTTTTTATTTGGTGTTTCTGAATTGCTCGTCTTTTATCTCCATCAGTCTGCTCTTTAGGAATGATACTCATCTGTCTTTTGAATGAGACATAAAATGAAGGCCCTAAACACTTGTGTTTCAATGGAACTTAGATCCAATTCCAGCTTTGGTGATTACTTTGCTTGACTTTCCTTGCAGTTTCAGTGTTCACTTCTTGACTTAAAGTGTTGTATATTGCTACTGGCACACAAAGTGATTGAAACAATTTTACCCTGGGGGTATCTGCATTTTAGCCATTGGTAGAAAAAAATGACTCATATCTACTTACAGTAATTTGATAGGAGAGTTATTCTGCTAAACTCTATATGAAATATTGTCTCACCGGCCCTATTTTTTTTAAAAAAAACAACATGTGTAATTTATTTTCTGCTATTACTGTTTTCATTTTGCATTTATTGGTAATACATGTAGCAATATAATCAACTTTATATATTTTTGCCCCTACTTTTATTATTCAGATGGGTTGCAGCATTAAAAAGCAATAATAAAACTACAATAATTTGGTTAATATATAACATGAACTTAATGGCAATCAACGAATGGCAAATTAAAATCACTTTAGAGTGGAAATGTCTACTACAATACAATGTTTTACTTGACTGGGAAGGAATCAGATTTTTCCTGAGAATGTGTTCAATTTTCTGTGTTCTATAGGAGATAAAGACTTTTCTTAAGTTTCAGCAGATAATGGCATGAAAAAGGCTTCAAAAGTAGAAATGTGAAGTCAGGGAAGAAAAAAAAACCTGAAAAATAATTGAGTGCAGGATGGCGAGATGTTTTTTTCTAAGGGATATTATCCAGCTACTCTAATGTAAAAAATTAGATAAAATACTAGACTGGGTAAACTGCATTTTATACACACAAAATGATAGGGTGAAGATGCTTTTAAAAGAAAATTTACACATGCACACACATACACGCACACACACACACACACACAGAGTAATCCTTAATATTGTGGCTGTATGAATGGATGTAAATAAAGAAAAAATTAAAGATGAGTTCAGTACTAAGATACAGCTTGCCAGCAGAATTAGCTGCCAATTGCACATCAAAAAAGACAACTCCTCTCTCCTTTTTTTCCCCCCTATTGCTGGTGGATATAATGCCATATTGTAAATAAAAAGCCAACCAAAATTTCTTTATATAATTTGTTGTTATATTATATTTGGCACAAGGCTGAAAAAAACTCAAAATACAAAAGTAAGGCATAAATAAAAAGTTAAAAAATTGGTCCTGGGTGCCAAATAAATTTAGAATATATTATAGACTATTTTGAGAATTTTCATTCTCTGGGTAAGAGTGTGTGTGTGTGTGTGCGCGCGCGTGAGAGAGAGAGAGAGAGAGAGAGAGAGAGAGAGAGAGAGAGAGAGAGAAATTATCTGACTGTTTGCAATGCTTTCTGACCTTAGCATACAAAACAAATGTTGTGTGCATAGTTTCCATTAATTAATCTCATTATATTCAGTAAGATAAAGTTTTCAGTCAATGTGATCTGGGATTGCAGTCTAATGCTCTGGGGTTGAGGTATTGTTTTGCTCTTGCATAGATATTGTGCTGTTCAGACAGTCTTGGTAGCAATGTATCTGGGGATTTTTAACAATTAAAAACAATTCCCCATTCCAGCCAAGGCTTTATAGAAAGAGAATTGCATCACTACACAGTTGAGTTCCACAATTGTGTATTACAAGCTAAAAGTAAAACTGTGTGAAAAGTCAGAAGTGCCAGAATTGTACTTCTAAAGAATTGTACTTTTAATTTTACTCTGTGATCCACTTGGAATCAGACAGCTAAGTTGGTGGCGTGTGATATTCATGGAACTAGGGCTGTTTAGCCTGAAGAAGACTGAGGATGGGTATGATAATATTGGTCAAATACCTGAAAGTCTGTTTCCCCTGTTCTCTATCATTTCAGATTATAGGACACCAATTAATGTATTTACATGAAGGCAAACTCTGACTGAATGTTAGAAAAAAATAATAGTGGGACCAATGTCAGTTTAGATGGTGAACTCCTTGTTCCTGGATACATTCAAATGGAGGCTGGATAGCAGTCTTTGGGGATATTTTAATTTGGATATACTAAGCAGATTGTTGACCTAAATGACACCATCTCTTTTCATCAAAGTAAAAGGATCTTTTTGGTCCTCATAACAAATAACTTGGTACTGCCTTTTTAAATTAAGTCATATCATAGTATCCATAGGATTGATTAGCTATAGCAGTGTTGGCAAACCCTTTCGGTATCCAGTACCAAAACTGGAGTGTGCACATACACGTAGGCATGCCAGAAACCAAAAGAGCAGGTCCCTGGAGCATGTGGGCATGAGCACTGGAAACTGGAAGAGCAGCTGCCCAGCAGCTGTTCATGTGTGGGAGTGCCAGAAGCCAGAAGAGCAATTCTCTGGCGTGCATGGTCACCCGGTTCTGGTTTCTGGTGCTCCCATGCACCCACGAAGACCAAATGGCCGGTGCACATGCACGCGCCGGAAGAGCAACAGTTGATGTCTAGTGTGCCCAGAGAAATAGTTCTGTCTGCCACTTCCAGCACACATGCCATAGGTTTACCATCACAGAGCTATAGGATAGATTGACAGAGAAGTATAACCACGGAAATTTAATTTTGAATGTACGTCTTCTACTCCTCCTTTAAATCTCCAAGTTTTTTTTATAAAGACACTAATCATGACACACAAAAACAGTTGTTGTGAATGATTTCCCTTGATGAACATTTGGTTACTAGAGTGCTACTGGAAATGGCCTACTTCAATTCCCTTTGACTACAAGTAGTTGTTCAAAGTTACTTTAAAAAAATGAGGGAACAGTCAGACTTTGGATGAGGAGAATTGTTCCGCTGCAAGTCTCTACTGCATTAGAGATACAGTTGGAAAAAATAATAAGAAATAACATTTTGCACAATTAGAGCAATACAATGACTGAATTTATTGCCTTTTATTTTTCATATTCATAACTTCTTGATAAAAAATATACCGGTAGTTGATTTTTCTGTTGATATTTTTTTAATCATCAAATGAGAGATGAGAGTGCTGTGCTACAAATTACCTATTACCTATTGGGCATTTTTCCTCCTGCTTTAACAGGGAAGAATTTTTTTTAAAAAAAACCATGTAGATTCGAAGGCAATTGCAAACCACTTCTAGAATACTGCCAAGAAAACTGCATGAATGCACTTATCAAGAGTTGAACTCAGTTTGATGGCAGCTTTATTATCTTTATGGAATTGAGTAGTTCATAGGCATATTTACAAAGGAATAAATCTCACTGAACTCAGTAGCTAGTACCAAGTTTTAGCAGAATAGTCTGCTAATAAGAAATGACATTGGTTTCTGCATTCTGTATTCTCTTAACTTATAGGAAAAAAATAGAATGAAAAATAGAAATAATTGTTCTTGGTATGTTCTCAAAGGCATTTTTTAAAGAGGCAACTGGAGTGGTTTTTACTGTTTTTTGTTCAAGAAGAACAAACTGTTTCATTTCTCATCCAAGACATTATGATGGCATGGTGGGGTGTGGGGAATAGAAGGATAGGTAATGGCAGTTGAGACTGGATGATGATGATGGGATTCACACCAGGTGGTAGTAGAGGAATCGAAGGATTGTATTTCTTTGCAGTCATCTGGTTGTTAGCATTCTCCCTGAGAGCTCTTGAAGCCACTTGAGGGGTTTGCCTTTGACCCCATAGTGACAATAGTAGTGACATAATATTCGTGTACAGAAGTAACTGAGAGACAGGATACATACTACAACAGCACAACATGATGGTAAATACATAAGTGAGGGCAGAAGTATCTTCAGCAAGAAAATGTTCAAAAGGCAGGAAGATGTTTATTATCATTTCCAGATAGCTCAAGCTGATTATGCTAACAAAATGGAATAATAGTGGTGTGTGTGTGTCTCTCTCTCTCTGTGTATGTGTATATGTGTGTATATATATTTATTGTGTCACAACCCCTGGTATGCCCAAATATGGGAGGAAGCATACTGTTTCCTTTCTCTGTCTATCGGCTCATTGCAAGAGACAATCCAGGCAGAAAGCCATTATTTTTAATGTTGCCTTTTTTGTTACATACAGCACAAATGCAACACACACACATACACACACACATACAGACAGACACACACACATACGTATTTGCATAAAGTAAGGGAAAACTGTACTTTTCATAATAAACCCACCATGTAGTATCTCTGTGATACTCTGAGGTAATAACACTTATTCAAAGAAAAGAATAGAAGAAACCTTTGTAATATTGAGGGTGGAGATTCATTCTCCAAGGTTGTGGAATGATTTTTGAATGTTTGTTACCAGGCTAGAAAACATCTTCAGCAGAATTTAGGAGATGTCAGTGTTCTGCAGCGTCTTGTGATGATAATGTCACATCAGGTGAGGGTCATATTAGGTAAGGGTCTTGTGATGGGTCAGGTGTGGGTTGTATCAAGTGAGGATTTTGTGGGTCACATAAAGTGAGGGTCTTGTGACGGGGAGGTCATGGCAGGTGAGGTTCATTGGGAGATCAAGTGGTGGTTTAAGGGGTTGCATGGGTTGGTTGAGCTGTCACTGATTGGAATTTGTAGTTGATTTGAACTCTGAGGGATTTGTAGGCTAGTTATAGGTTGATGTGTCTATTGATGGAATTGCTTGTGGAATACCAGGCTTCGATAAACTCGTGAGTGTGGTGGGTGCTAGTGTGGCCAATGATTCTTGAATTGCTCCAATTGAATTGATGTTATTCAGTGTCAGGGTGAATAGAGATTAGGGATTTGGGACCATATTTGACTGCCAGCCGGAGTTTGTGGATCCTGCTTTTTAATTGAAATCATTGTGGTAAAGCATTATCCTTTGCTGAAACTAGCAAAAGAAATTATCAGCCATTTCCATTTTCCACCATTTCATTTCTATATTAATCTATTTGGTTAGATTATGAAAAGGTAGTTTCAGTGTTCATTAAAAGAGATGGGGATAATTAAAAGTGAAGGAAACCATTCTTTTAGCTTTCATATAAACAGGGCTATTTTTGAAACTGGCTCAAATATTTGAATGCAGCACCATAGCAATGTGATGCAAACTCAAGCTTTCTGATACATGTATTGTGACATCACTCACATATACCAAAGGAGTGAAGGTTGTGTCAAAATAGCATGAAACTGCTTTTATTGTTTTGCTTTGTTTTATTTTTTATTTTTTACAAAAATGCTGGGTCTTATGGATGCCTTGGCATACAAGGCAAAATGTCACAGGAGCTAGAGGTTTAGATTCATCCAACACATCCAAACAATGATTATTCTCTAGAATTCTATAGAAATGGCTTGAAATGTTGTAAAATGTAAAACAAATAGTTGAGGCTGCATTATTTTTGCTTTCTGCTGCATTGAAAAAATTCATCAGTTTTTGTCTGGATCTTTGTACTCTTTCTTCTCTCATTTTTTTATTTTTTTCCCCTTATTTGTTTCTCTTATAATAAAACATAATAAAATGTATAGCAAAAATAATAATTGTTCTTTATGTCAGTTATTTCCTGAAGCAGTTTTGTGAATGCCCGCATTCTTTGAGGTGAGGATGATGCTACCAGAGGAAAGGAGCTTCTTAGTAAAAACAGTAAAATGCTTAGTAAAATGCTCAAGTGGAGGTTCTTAGTGGAGAACAATCCGTTATGTGAATGTGGAGAGACACAGAGCCCTGCGCATCTGTGGGTATAGTAGCTATTATCAGAAATATGTACCGTTAATGACTTATTTTTGGCCAACAACAAAGCCAAGATGGTGGCTTCATTCTGGCAGTTTAAAGTTTTATCTCGACAGAAGAAAGAGTAGTAGTAGTAGTAGTAGTAGTAGTAGTAGTAGTAGTAGTAATAGTAGAAGTAAGGCAAAGGTTCCCTTCGCATATATGTGCTCGTTGTTCCTGACTCTAGGGATGGTGCTCATCTCTTTTTCAAAGCTGAAGAGCCAGCACTGTCCAAAGACGTCTCCGTGGTCATGTGGCTGGCATGATTAAACACCAAAGGCACACAGAATACTCTTATTTTCCCATCAAAGATGGTTCCTACTTTTCCACTTGCATTTTTACATGACTTCAAATTGCTAGGTTGGCAGAAGCTAGGACAAGTAGCGGGAGCTCACTCTGTTATGTGGTGCTAGGGATTCAAATTGCCGAAGTGCTAACCTTTCTCATTGACAAGCTCAGCATCTTAGCCATTGAGCCACCACATCCCTAATAGTAGAATAGTAGTATTAGTCTTTTTTTCTGGAAGATTCCTCTAACTAAGCAAACTATGGCAGTCAGATTTTCATAAGCTTTTGTTTTATTCTGTGCTAAAGGTTATCCAAATTTTTAAAAATGCTATCCTTTCTCTTTTTCAAGATGCTTTTGTGTTTCTTTTGCTGTGGTTTTTAACTGCTTTATTGATGGTGGGAAATATTATTAGTGCTGTTATTGTCTGCTTTATTGTTCCTCATCATTTTGTAGCTTTCCTAGCTGACGGTGTTTGTAGATCTGAAAAAGTCCAATGAAAAGGGGCATACACCCATCCATGTGCCCCTCACCCCATGCCGAGACCTGAAGACCAGCTGGCTGGTGGGAGGTGCACACATATGCACAGTAGAGCTGGGGCAATAGCTGACTGACGTGCCCACAGAGAAGGCTCTGCTTGCCACCTGTGGCATGCATGCCATAGGTTCGTCATCTCAGCTATAGACATATCTGGCGGTGACTCAAGGAACATTTTTCGATATAGTGAAATAAATAAACAATACAGTAGGAGTGCAAATATCTGCAAGGTTTTGCATTTCAAAATTGCTTTCTGCTGAGATTACAAAACAAGACCTGTTGACTTTCTACTTTATGGACAGACCTTTTTATATCATGCATGTGAATCTCTGCAATAAATGAATGGAGAAGCTTCTGTGCTTATTCCAGTGCTCTGAACAAATGCCTTTCGGTTACCCTGACAACATTTCATAAAACTATTTTTGCATGACGAACTATATTTGTAAAATGTAATACCTACACTTTAGGGGTATAAGAATATGTCTCGCCTAAGTAATAAGCGATCCTCCATCCTGCAAAGGATTACATGTATTATAGGATATGAGATTGACGGAATCATATATGACTCAGTCCCTATCACTACTATCATTATAAATCAATGTGTTAGATCTTCAACACCAGCATACATTTCTGCATCAATTTGATTTCTATTGAATGAAATTCAAAGGAATTATTAGTTACTATTATTGTAAATGTTTCTTTTTTTCTCTAGCGGAGCAAATGAAAAGATTTTCCAGCCATTTGGTCAAATGTCCTTAAGTCAGTTGAACTATTTCCACCCAATTTTGTTTTTGAAATATCTTATATGTGTTTGTTGTTGATATTTTGCTAATTTAGATTGCATAATTTGATAGTTTTTGAATTAACACGTCTGCTTTGTTTTGTTTTGTCTAATGAAGCAAAAAAGAAGGGGGGGGAGCAGCTATCCAGAATGAAGCTTTCTTCTGTGTAGATAGAGATACACAAAACTGTTTAGCATATGGTGTTATTTTAAATAAGGCACTTGATTTGCCAAATAAATCTTTGTTTATCGTTGCATGTTTACATAAGCCGCCAAGAACATTTAATGAAGGATTTTCAAAAGACAGACATTTTAATACCCATGTCAAGTCTCTCTTATTAATGTTCCAACTGGCATTTTGGCAGTTCCAATGGCCATGTGATAAATTGCTTTGTATGGATTTTTATTGCTTAATGAAAAACTCTTATTTAGAAATTGAACCACTGGTGTGTTTTTCAGCCTAAATAAAGAACTCAATTGTTTGGTTAGATTATTAAACAAAAATAAATGCCAGCATATAATCTCTTGTTTTAGCCCATCATTTGTTTTATCAAGATATGACATTAATTTCATACATATGTATGCTCTTGTTTGGTTTAGCAACTTTATCCAAAACTAAAAAGTATTTTAAAGATCTGAGGCATTTTCTTATTTTTCCCTTTCCATTTTCATATGTGATACTCATCCCAGAATCTTCCAAACTCTACAATCAATGATAGTGGATATCAATTTTTAGTTATAAAATTTATAGATCTTCTAATAATCACAATTTTCACTTACAAAATGTTATAAGATACCTCTGGAATTAAGTTATTCCTTTTTTTCCCATTTGGTAGTTCCTCTTTTCTTTTTCTCCAAAAAGAAAGTAATCTTGGTTATACACATTTTGAGTATATAAAGCAATCAATAATTTCGCAATAACTCATTGGTTTTTTTAATCTTAAAATTCAGGGTAGTTTCAATTTCAAGTGACTTTTTCTGCCATTAAAAAAAACAACTTCAGTTTAAAATCCTAACTATGTAAAAATCTATGTTAACTATATAAGTAGAATACAAAAAAACTCTACAATTAAAAGGTAACAGTTACGCCATGCATTAAATCAGCCTCTATATTTGTAAGAAGCAAAAAGTACAATATTTCTTAAACTGTTATATCTTATTTCTCCAGATATCAAGATCCATATATAGCTGCTAATGTATGCAAATGGGGGTAAATGATTTAAAGTTGTTAACTGCTGTCTTATAACTTTATATGCATCTTTTATTTATGCATATATTATGGGTATATGATAACTTTAGATAGCTATATATTCACATTTATGTTTTTTTATGTATTTAACGTAGGGGTTATAGGCTGTATATGTGTGGCTGAGCTTTTAAAATTAATAAATGATTAATAAATAAAGCAAATAAAAATGTAAAATTCATGGGTTCATATTTGAATGCAGCAGGGAGGCATAGAATTGTCCTATGAAGCTTGGCTACTTATGTAAGGATGATGAGACTACTACAAATGTCTCTGCAGAAGCATATGCTGTGTAACTTCTGTGTGTCCAGTGTCACAAGGACATTGAAGATACATTTTGGGAACTTGAAGGGCTGGTTTTTGAAATTTAGATTATATACGTTCTAAAAGTGGGGGTGGGGGTCATTAAATACAATTGGAGATGGAGTTCAGCTGGGCCCCATAAGGTAATTTTTCTATTGGCTCAGTTTCAAATAATTTGAGTGCTGCCAGTATATAGTGCTGAAGTCTTGTTCTAATGAGCTCCTCTGTGCATTTTCAGCCACATAGCCCCCTATGGGCTTTCCTACTGCCCATAGAATGAAGAACTACCCCCAAGGGTTTGACAAGGGAGACCAGTGCAATGTATATTTTATTCATACATGTCTTATTCAACAGATTTTAGGGGATTGCAGTATATTAACAATTCAGCATTTTCAAAAATTGTATATCTACGAGCAGAACAAAATGTGCTATTTTAGCTGAAAGCTCACCTTATTATCTACATTCAATATACTCAGAATAGTTTATCCAGGTGGCAAAGGAAAAGGCTTGACATATAAATTAAATAATTAAATTAGATTAAGGATGGAAATCCTCAAAATAATTAAAGAAAATATGTTCACACAAAGACACAAACATTTATAACAGAATAACAAAATAATAGTATTGGAAGTACCTTGGAGGTCTTCTAGTTCAGCCCTCTGCTCAGGCAGAAAACCCTACACCACTTCAGACAAATGGTTATCCAATATCTTCTTAAAAACTTCCAGTGTTGGAGCATTCAGAACTTCTGGAGGCAAGGTGTTCCATTGATTAATTGTTCTAACTGTCAGGAAATTTCTCCTTTGTTCTAGGTTGCTTCTTTCCACCCATTGCTTCTTGTCCTACCTTCAGGTGCTTTGGAGAATATTTTGACTCCCTCTTCTTTGTGGCAACCCCTTAGATATTTGAACAGTGCTATCATGTCTCCCCTAGTCCTTCTTTTCATTAAATAGATATACCCACTGGGAAACTGGGAGGTGGAATGACAGTTCAGGAAGTCCAGATTGTTTTGCACCAGATTGTGGTAGTCTTCAAGGACACTGAGAAGGCAGAAATGCTTGGGAATTGAATGTTGATTACTCCAAACACTGCACATTCCCAAAACATCTGCCCATTGGTTGGAGATGGACTGGTCAAGGGGGGAGGGTAGAACTCGGGAAAAACATCTGTATGGTTTCACACAGGAAATTCAGTTCTAGCCTGCCTTTACTACAGCACCCTTTAGTAAAAGAACCTAAGAGCCATGGTGGTGCAGTGCTTAGAATGCAGTACTGCAGGCTAATTCTGCTGACTGCTAGCTGCCAGCAGTTTGGCAGTTCGAGTCTCACTGGCTCAAGGTTGACTCAGCCTTCCATACTTCTGAGGTCAGTAAAATGAGGACCCAGATGGTTGGGAGAAATATGCTGACTCTGTAAACTGCTTAGAAAGAGCTGTGAAGCAGTATATAAGTGCTTAAGTGCTATTGCAATATCACTTCAAGCCAAATGAAGTCAAGGGTCTTTCTTTCTTAAGGGCCCCCCGGCTGGGGCAGCTCTGATATTGATAGTTATTCTTACTGATTAGAAAATTTGTGAGGCAGCTATCTGGATTACCAATAGAGAATTTGGTGGGGGAATAAAGCTATTGAAGGGGTGCAATAATAGGACCAATAGTAGCAAAGTTAATTCCTGCTCATACACATCTCTATTGTCCATATATTTGAAAGGCAAGGTTTACTTCCCAGGAAAAAAACTAACTGATCAAGGACCAATTTCTTGCAGGTTGAATTTTGCATCATGTGAAATAAACAGTTATGTAATTACAGTCCCAATAAATATGAGGATTGTGTTAGTGTTAAGCCAAGTCTCTGAGCTCAGAGCCATAAAGAATACCGCAAAGGATATGTTGAAAAATGGTGGAAAAAAAGCAGCCATGAGTTTAAAGAGCCATGAGTATAGGAAGAAATTTGTATCTTCACATGAGAGAGTGCAACCAGCTGTTTTATATGACTTCTAATTTTGCAGTAAAGATTATTTTCCTTTACCATATATCTAAAAACCTCCATTGAATTTTAGTCTATAAGCCCTATTAAACTACGGTAAGTCAATTGATTGGCAATTGCTGTGAAGATTTTTAAGGAATCCGAGAACTTCATTGCCTTTTCATTATTTACACTGCCATTACATACAACTCCAGGATCTGAATGATGTCTAACAACTCTCTGGGAACCCAGCATAAACAATATCCTCCAGTTTCAAAAGCAAGTAACTACAGAGATGGATCTCCTAGGTTAGATTATGAACCAATTAGCAGAACAGGTAAAACTGTTACAGGTGCATTCCCCCCAGTCTGTGCCAAGGCAAATTGACTCTGTAGTCACAGCTGTACCTCTCTTTCCTTGCTCAACAATCTGAGTAAATGTGCTGCTTGCCTTGTTTGGGGTAAATTGTACATCACCCTGTACAAAGTATAGAGACAAGTTTCCTACTGAATATGGTCATGTAGGAATTGTGGTTAACCTAAGGATTAAAGTTGCTAAATGGGCAGATTAAGACAGCCAGGATTTGGACAAATTTTGTAGTTTAGTTGAGAGAATTCTATTGAGTCCATTATGACCACTGTCTATTATAAGACCTTAGTACAAGAGTAAGCTATTGTGTTTTAGCTCCTAGACCTAGATATGAACTGGACCAGAAGTCTCCCAGTTGAACACACCAAAGACTGAGATCTTCTATATCAGGCATCTCCGAACCTCAGTATTCTGAAAGTGGTTTTCGAGCATGACAGTGCAATTCCCTCACAAGATATCGCTGCTAATATTCCCTCATAATTTCCCCTCGTGATTTCTTCATACAGTTCCTAAAGGCAGTTTAGAAAGTCACTTGCTATAACCTTAGTTTATGAGGCTTAACCTTTAGAGTGTCACCAAATGTCAACCCTGACTTGAAGGTGCACACACACACACACACACACACACACACACACAATTTAAATTAAACCTGGAATAATAAAGATAGCTGTACCTATGGTATATAAGAAATAGAGCAATATATCAGGAAATGTTTTTTTAGCTGCTCTACACATAGAACATTCTGAAATATTTAGTTATGAAACATTGTGATGAACCATCCAGGAAATATTCTTGGAGACACATGGAATGTTCTAGTTAACAATAGAATGTTCTGTGCCTAGAAAACAGACCTTGCACTTTAGTAAAAATTTAACCTCAAGGTGGGTAGTGGCCTTCTGCATTAGCTTTTCCCTTTTTCCTTTAAGAATAGGCTATTATTTTTGCTTGTTTATTACTGATAGATGACATTTGCAAAAGAGCAATGCTAAATAAGGTACTTGAATAAAAGACAGCATCTAATGGAGTCTGCTTTTTCCATTGATCTTCTAGGTTTGATTTCAAAGTACCAAAATTATGAAGGATTAAAATTTTATTTTTACCAACATTTATCTTTTCCAGTACAAAGAAGTCATCAATTATTTTTAAAGTGGCATCTACATTTACAAGCATATAATATGAAGCATATTCATATAATATGAAAGAAAAGGGATAGAGCAAACGGGAGTATAAAGAATGGGTAAATGAGCAATAAAACCAGGCAAACGTTTATTGTAGAATATATCTTCCTTACAACATTGTTAGAAGCAGACTTGTTCGTATAGTTCCTACTGCTTTCTTGATCCAATTTCTCCCATTGGCACATTAAAGAGGCCCAAACAATCCCAGTAGCTTACTCATATGTTAAGTCAGCCAAACAATGCCTCCCCAAGGATAAGCTCTCCTCATTCATCTCCAGCTTTTCCAAGCAAATAACCTCACATAAGCTCTGCCAAATCCTTCTTCATATTTGATGCAGTGCATTAAGATTATTATTGCTGCCAGCACAATGGAAGCCCATCAACTGACAAGCTCGCAACATGGTGACTCCAAAGTGCTCGCCTGAGCCTCCCACATGAACTCGGCATTTATACTGTAACAAGCAGAAAGGAAAACAAAGGAAGTGTGAAAATAAAATACCAGCAGTGGCCAGGGAGTAGGCAACCACCTGGACAAAATCAATCAATTGGAGACAACAATTGAGGATAGAACAGACGCAGGAAACAAAAGGAAGAGCTTCTTAAAACTGTAGCCAGGTTTAACTAGGGGATGAAAAGCTGCTGAATGAAATCTTGCCCATATGTACCCTTTCCTTCCTGATGAGATGGTGAAGTTAGGGACATCCAAGTTTCTCATTTTATAGCTTGGATAGAAACAATTGCCTGTGATTTGATAGTCTTAGTTGGTTACCCAAAACATTAATTTCAAAATCCTGCATACTCTCAATTAGCATAATAGTGGCTCAATTACTTTTAAGATCTTGTATTCCTGGAGCTTTGATCCATGAAGCAGAGATTTTGAGAAATATAACCAAGAGACAAAATTCTTGGTTCTATATATTTGACTTTTGCAATTATTTAGCAACTCCATTGTGAATAAATAGTTGGGCCCATTTGAGTTGATGATGAATTCTGAAAAATGCTTATTTGCTACATTCTATAATTAGCTTTGAGTTTAAATAAGATAAGGGGGGGCGTAAAAAGGAGTGGTTGTCTTTACTGAAATACACGGATAACTTTATGAAGTAATGAAATGACATATAGAGAAAAGGTTTTTGCCTAGTTCCTGATTTTAAAAATTTCTTACCAGTTCTGGCCAAGAGCGTAACAATGGAAAACTACTCTATCTGATCAATTGACTAAGGAATCATTTAATTCAACACAAGCAAGTATAACAGAATTTAGTAATTGTATACCTTTATGTTGTGTGTCTTATCCAACAGAACTAGCATAAAGAGAAACAAGCATCTTTATGTGTTATACTTCATATTATTTGACCACTCTTGGCCATTTATACCAATAAACTGTGTAATATTCAGTAGAATAATTTGATATATCCTTACTTATGAATTCATAAAAATTTAGCAATATGCTTAGCAAGATCTTATTCTAATACCACCAGTGTTTCTTGTGTATATGTATTTGCCTATTTTCTTTTATCAAAATAACAAATATTTCCCCCTTGAATTGTCAGGGAGAAAATCTATCTATGTGGCTTTTGGAGTCAAAAACTACTTGATGGCATATAATCAATCAAAATCAATATCCCCTTGAAAATGTTGATCCATTGATGAAGGTTGAAGCTTTTTTTTTTTTTTTGCTACACTATGGGTATAAAGAACATTTATTAGATTATCACATTTACAGGTAGACCTTCACCAAGGTCTTTTTTTTAGCTAAAGTTTTTTAGTTCTCTGCATAAAGCACTATTTTGGAAACAAGATGTTAGAAGACAAACAATTTTTATCTTACAGAACTGTTATATAAATATTACCCTGCACCTAGTTGTTCATTCATTTTTAATTTGACATTGGGGCCTAGAATTTAATCTCTTACCTCACTATTTTCATGAACTCCTTGACTCTATTTTTTAATAGTTTGAATATTAATATCTGGCCAATATCTTCTGTAGTGAAGACAAGCACATAGTGTTCTTGATAATGTTCCATTTAAATTTTTACAGGAAAGCAAGTATAACAACAGGAGAGCCTGATCCCACACAAACGTGTTGAACCTTTCAATCACTGAAGGGAACAGGAACTTGGAATCACCAATATGCAATAATTCTACTCTGTGGAGGTTTTCTGATTGCTGCTCAACCCTTTGTATAATGTCCAGTGCCATCATACAAAAGTTCATCTTGTGTCCCATGTTATTTAGTCTGACCCTGAGATGAATTATTGATGTATTTGGAACTGGTTGCTACTGACATATTTATTTGTGTCTTTTCTATCCGGGCTGAGATTTATAAGAATCTCTATGTGTCTCCTGAACAGTGATGGATCCGGCCAGTTTAACAACCAGTTCAGTGATCACACGCTTTATGACGCACACAGTTTTAAGAAAACTCACCTTCTGTATTACTGATGGGGAGTAACACAGCTGAGGCACGAAAATCCACTCTGCCACGCAAATCAGCTGAGAAGATATAGTTCAGTAAAGTGCAGGGGCGGGCGGGAAGGCCCACCTGATCTTTGAAGTGTACCAATTCGCTCCCAGCTAATTGTCGGAGCTACCAGTTCGCCTGAATTGGTGTGAACTGATAGAATCCCACCCCTGCTCCTGATCCCAAAGACCAGAATGTGGGATTACAAACTGAAACTCAATTCATACAGGATGGGTTTGAAATTGATACTGAAAATTGGATTTCAGAATGATATTTCAGGTGATACTCAGAATTCAGTCTATCTTGGATAGGGCTACGCTAACCTCAATGTACAAGTGCACAGTTCCTAAAACATGCACACGTTTTGGGTAGCACATGGTAAAGGAGTGATTTATCAGGTTTTGTACATAAACCAGTTAAATATATGCTTGGGGGAAAGAGACCCAGCATGAACAGACATTGGTGAAAATAGTGATATCCCCAAAATTGGATTGTTGCAATGAACACTCAAATATGATCTGAGAATTGAAGCTGGCTCACAACATAGCAGCACCTATGTTGAAACACTGCTTGCCACCTGCTTTTCAAATGTAATTAAAGATTACTATGGTGTACAAAAACTCTGTACATCTAGGCTGAAGGTATGAAATAGCTTCTTCGATTGGAGGAAAAGAAGGAGTTGGAGACTTCACAAGAAGGCATTGCCTGTTTGCTAGGCTGGGATGCCCATTGTGTCTGCTGATGTGAAGCAGGATAAAAAGCTTCAAACTACTGTTGCCTGTTCAATTTTTCTCCTTTGATCAGAATATATTATTTCCAGGGTCCCCCCCTCCCTATTCTGCATGCTTGGCTTGAACTGTTGATACTCCAAAGAGACTGTTTTGTTTTCAACTCCTGACCTTGAATGCTTAAGAATCTGGGAAGAATAAATTGCAGCAGTTTTTCTTTTCTTTTCTTTGTGGTCCAGTGTTTGTTTGTTGTTACTTGTTTGTTTGTTTGTTTCTGACCTTGCACCCCCCTCCCCTGTGGTTGTAAGCCGCCCTGAGTCCCCTCAGGGAAAAGGGCGGCATATAAATCCCAATAAACCTTAAACCTTAAACCGTTACTTATGAGTCAGCTGCCTATCTCCCTGACTACAAATGACTTTGTCAGAACTCTATTTCCATTACACTACACTACACTCTCAGTTTTTTGGGAAGGTTTCCTTTGCAGATTCTGCTACAAGTATATCTAACATTTAAGGTACATCCTGCTTTTTCTGTGCCCTTTACTGTATTGCCACTGAAGGTGAGATACAGTTAGTAAGATGATTGACATTCATGTTATTTGTTTTTGAGCAATATTCTTGTCTTCTTCTTTCTTGGCAAAATTCCATCAGCTGGATCAGTGAGGGCCTGTGAATAATCGCTTCTGGATAGAGTTCATTCAAAAGATACATCCTAGAACAAGGTTCCCTAAGCCCCAGGCCAGGGACCGCTGTCAGGCCATGGCCTTTTGGGAACTGGGCCACCAAAATGGCGGGCAAGTGCATGAAACTTCATTTGTACATGTGAGGGATTTAGGTTGCATGCACAAAACCATTCCACCCACTGCCCCTGTCCTAGAAAGTGGTGGTGTATTAACCATTAAACAGACTTAATGGTTAGGGCACCAGACCCAAGAGGGCACCACAAAGCTGAGAAAGAAAGAAAATCCAATGCAGATTTGTACAGTATGTACAAAGGAAGGGAGCATCAAGATTTGTCAGTGCTTAGGGCACCAGTGAGCCTTAATCCGCTGCTGCTAGAAAGTGATGTTTTCTACTTACTTCATAGTAGAAAGATTATATATCAGTGTTCACAGTATACTATAAATAGAATATACAACTGTTTACAATGTGTTTTGCATAATAATAGCATATTATCCCCTTTCTTAGTTTATTTTTAATTCTCTTTTGACGCATAATTTCTGTACTACTTGATGACTGAGATGTGATACAAACATTAGATGCATCACTTTCCAGATATGACATAAACATCATAGACCTCAAAGCATAAATTGGGGTGGCCCTCAGGTCAGACATAAGCTTTTTAATGGAATCAGTTCAGCTGCCCAGTTGCAAATAAGAGCCTTAAATTATTAAACTGGATTTATGTAGCATATTTATATAGGAACTGGGCTACCATCTGAATAATTTTGTTAACCCGGTGAGAAAAAAACCTGGCAGTTGGAGCTGATTATTAAGATGTATCTGATCATTTAATTTGGTTCATATTATGACCTATATTTGTCTCCTTGTGAGTATTTTTATATTTGTTAGGTAAAGAAGGTATTTAATAGAAAATATCATCATCAATAATTATTATTATATGACAAATCTATTAGTTTTTTTTTTAATCCAGGCATTTTTAGTTACTGTAGTTAGGTCTTTTTAAATTGCTTACAAAAAAAGGATACAGCTCTATTAGTAGTCTGACTTTATCTGAATTAATGATGTCTGAGAAACTAATCTGGAATATTGCTTTGTGATCAGAAAGAACCAACATAGAAGAGTTAATTTTTAAAAGGGAAAGCAAAGCAAAAATGAGGATGGGCATCATAACTACAAACTCCTTGGAGAAGAGCAAATTATGAGAGATTCCTTTTTTCTTCATTGCAAAATGTACTGCTTGGCAGAATAAAGAGCACCACTTTTATAACCTGGAGCTGTTGTTTTTAAATTTTGGATGTTTGTCATGCTCCAGCAAAGGAAAATATTATGTTTTTTAATCTGTCGGTGTTGTTCCCAACAAGCATTTTCCTGAATTAATTGTTGATCACTCTAACATGTCAGGTAATTATTAGAGTGCAGATACACTTTCCCCCCCTTCTGTATTAGTGATTAGTTTAAGGCAACAGTCAGGATGAATTTTTTTAAAAAATATTTCTATCCAATCATTTAGCATTGATCTTAGGGCAAGATGCAATCAATAAAAGCAATATAAAACTATAATCCTTTACTCATCATTGTCACATTATTATATAATGACAATTATAATAAACCAATAAAGAAAAACAATTAAGCTAAAATTAACCACATCCTAAAATCTGAGAATGAAAATAACCACTCCTGGAATCTGAAACAAAGCCTATGTTATAACCAAATGGGGCTACATATAGTCAAGAGCCAGAGTGTGACAAATCCCAAGATATCATTTTTTTGTGATATTGTTTCTTATCACTAATTTTATTTATGCAAATTAGCTGTTGATGCAGTTTTACAGTGTATAATTGAAATGCTTTTCAATTTAGCTGGCTAAGTTCATCTGCTAAGATCCAATAGTTAAAATGTACTATGCTGATCCAGCGATAAGCTTTTTTCCCCTGATGCTGTTGTTCCATGCCCTTTAAACCATTGTTATTCAATTAATTATTAAAGTGGGTGTAAAAGGGCAATGCATTTGAATTAGTATAATGCAGTCTTGAATATTGTGAAGGATGAAGATATTGTCTTAGAAAAATATCGAGTAGATTCAAGTAAATATTTTCTCCCTACAGTTTAAAATAACCTTATTTCACAATCTAATCACATTATGACAGAACAACAAAGACTCATGTTTTTTTTCAAATAACTTAATTTTATAAGATAAATTAACTGATTTATCTACACAGCTGTTGGCAGCTTCTAGCTGACTTTGAATGATCTTTAAAAAGCTAATCAGGTTCAGAGAAGCATTTAGATGGCAAACATCAAGAAATCCCAAATGCATAGGGTGATTGAAAAGCTGAAACAGACATCCAAGCCGGAGTACAGTACTTCAGGCTACATTATCTGACTGCTAGCTCCAGTTTGACAGTTCAAATCTCACCGGCTCAAGATTGACTCAGCCTTCCATCCTTACGAGATGGGTAAAATGAGGACCTAGATTGTTGGGGGCAATATGCTGATTCTAAACTGCTTAGAGAGAGATGTAAAAGCGCTGTGAAGTAGTATATAAGTCTAAGTGCTATTACTATTGCTATCCTAGAAGAAACCAATGGTAAACCAGTTCCATATTATTGCTAAGATATTTCATATTATTGCCAGGCTATCTGAGAAAATGTCTTATGCTTATTTCATCAACCTGTCCCAGCCAATTAAGCAGAGAGGGTATGTTACAGGCCCCATTGAATTTTGGCTGGACAGAAAGCCCTCGTTGTTAGTAGCATAACATTACCAGAGAGAAAACTACATAAGATAAGGTTGACAACTCTGAATTCCTTTTTGGAAATGTTGTTACTGTGAACTCTGGGGCTTAAGTCTTTCAAAATGAGTATTCCTAGGTCTTTGGCTCATCTTTTAGATCATCTCTGCCCAGCTTGTATTTGATGTTCTGATTTTTATTTCCAATGTGTAGGACTGAGCATTTGTTAGCAGAGATTTGGAGTTGCCAATAGTTTGACCATTCACATACATAATCTAGGTTGTTTTGTAGAGTAGTAGAGTTTTCTGTGGTGTTAAATAGTTTTACATCATCGGCAAAGAGGACGCAACTGCTAATAATATGATCACAAAGGTAACATCTTATGCCCAGAGGTGAAATGGGCCTCATTCTCCCAGCCTTCCAGAAAAACATCAAGACCTGGTTCTGCCATGAGGTATGATGGTCTAAGAGTGGCATAGAACCTGGGGAGGGGGTAGTTTATGGCGAGGGTATTTCATCTGCCTTTTAAAAACTCTTTTAATCTTGGAACATCTTCAATTTTAACTTTTTAACTTTGCCCTATATTAATAATACAAAATGCTTGGGGTTTTTTTTTTTAAATAGCCCACTTCTCCATGGATAGGAATAGTTGCCTGGTGCAATTCTCTTAAACACTTATTGTGCTTCTATTTAGTAATGGAGGGGTCAGGGATAGGACAGAAATTTCATTTTACACTTCCTGTATCTATAATGTGATCCCCCCCCAAGCATGGAAGTTGAAGGAGACAATTCAAAATGCACTGACGATGCCTCCTTGAATGACGACAAAATGCTTGAAACCAAATTGCCAAGCTCAAACCAACATCCCAGACTTGATTGTAAAGGGAGAGGATTAGCACTATAGAATATAACAGCACAATTCGATCAATGCAAGAATACTTTCCAGACAGATTCCACATAGGCACTTACTTCAAGGAGAAGAAAAGTAAATACAGAATTTCAATATATTATTATCTCTTTTGGAGTAGGCTCTGTAGCATAACAACTTGCCAGAAAGTTATATTTGATAGTCATGGTCAGAACACTATGCATAAAGAATTCAGTTATGTTTTTAAAGGATACAAATGCATGTTAATTAATTACAATGATTAATGAATATATATATATACATATACATATACATTTTTATATATATGAATGATAAGTAGACAGACAGGCCAAAAGAAAGAGTACCTAAGAAATATGATGTCTTTGTATAAAGGTTGTTTATGGTTTATAACGATATGCACATTCTGTTATGTACTATATTTTAAATTTACAAGTACTGGTGAATAACATAAAAATGAATAAATATTGGTCATATTCTCTTGAAATTGCTATAATTAATCATTTGTACATATTTTTTTAAAAGAATTTTGTGTTAGTGAGAGAACATATCCTCCCAAGTGTTCAAAACAACTTGTAATGTTGGTTGCAGTATCTTACAGTAAATTCATTTAAAATTTATTGATTTTTGTTTTTGTTTACAATCTGCATACTAAAATTCCTTTCATTATCCCAAGTAATTAAACAATGGCAAGAAAATAGTACATTAGGGATTTCTACCATATCTGCCTGCTTAGATGCAGATACTTCTTTTTTATGTCCCAAATGAAATGGAGACTTAGTTGATTGAAACACAAGACAGACCTTCACAATTTACATTATGACACTTGTGTGTTAAAAAGCTGTTGACTTAAATAGCTGTTTCTTGCTTGGTAAACAATGTCATATTCAGGAAAACATTGGTCCTTAGGAAATGCAGTCTTTGTTTGATGCTATATTTTAGTTGTTGTATATATCTCCTTGTTTTTATTATATTCTCATTTCCCTGTAATTGTTATTGTTGATAGCTGCATTATATTAAATTGTTAGGCTGATTGAGTAATGTATGAATACTGAAAGGTGGAATATATCTAACTGCTTGCCTGGTTCCCTTCCTTTATCACCTTATGCTTAGAAAAAACAGTCCCATTGATCTGGCCATACTGGGATCAACTGGGATCTATGGTTGCCCTGTGCCAAATACCCTTTGCTTCCAGAAGCATCATTTGTTCTCTGCTTCTCTAGGCATTGATGGTGATGGCAGAAAACCTTTCTACTGGGAACTATGTAAATCCCTACAATTGCAATTGTAGTTGGCATCATTATTTTACATCTAAGTCTAGAGGGACCAAGAAGATGGTTTCAAGAATTGAGATGCTGGTCATGATTACTGCCTTGCTTGGCAGCACTTCCCAATTTTTAGTAGGAAGGAACCATGGATGGTTTCAAGAATTGTGATGCTGGCCATGACCACTGCCTTGTTTGATATCACACTGCAATTTTTTAAACAAGAAGGAAGGGAAGAGAGAGAAAAAATAGAGTAGTTGATGTGAAAAAAAATGAGGGTTACTTGGAAAGATGGAACAAAAAAGGGAAAAGAGGTAGAAGAAGCAAGCAGTAGGAGAAGAAACTGCAGAGTGGCCTAGAGGGGATCTTATTCAAGTACTTTGATGGAAAAAAAACCCTTGATGTATTTATTTGTGTTTATGGAATGGTCTTCATAAGGAACAGTACAGAGATTAAATTGAAAGAAGTTTAAATCTCATGTGAAACAAAACATATGAACACTAAGGAATTCACGAGGAAGTCATTTTCCCCCATATCTTTTAATTAATTGTAAACTATTCCACTCATGTGGAGAAATGGAAAAATCTGTAGTAAATATTGGATGCTTCAGATGGGAGATTTTTCTGAGCAGCATCAGAACATTTCAAGGGTTGTCCATTTTCTTCTTTATTCTCTACACATTCCTTAAAGATTTGGAAGTTTCTGAACTTTAACCTTTACTCCCATAATGTTGCTTGTAAGTAATTGCAGGCTAACACTTATGCCAACCATGTAAATATTAAAATCCATTATCCACTGTATATTCACAGTTTTGAAATGTACAGAACCTGGACTAAGAAAGCAGCTTCAGTTAATGTTCTCTCCCTTCTAACACGCAGCCCCCTTGTTGAAGGATAGGATCAAGTTTTTTGTATCTGTTTTCTTACTTGCCTTCTTGTTGTAGTCATTGTACTTCTAAGTCTAATAAACAGACACTGATTAGAAAGCAGGAAAGTAAACACAAAAATTACTGACCAAGAAGCATGATGCTAAAGATAATATGGAATTTCTCCTCTCTCACAGATTAGTTATAAATAGTATAAAATAAATAAAACATATACCTTGCTCTTTGAACACTAAACAAGTGCTATATGAAAGTGAAATAGAAGGGAGGTCAATGACAGAACATGTGAGACAGTGATCACAGGCCCACAGTCCTGTGCATCGCAATCATATCTCTAGCTAGCTTTACCTACAGTTGAAATATTTCATGTAAGCTACATGTTTACTCAGATGAGTTCTCCATCTGTACTACTGTGCTCACATGGAGTTTATACAGAGAGATGATAGGGAAAATTTATTCCCTTGAGAACATAGGACCCTGGACATAGGCAGAGTTAACCATGTGCCCCCCCCTTAAAGTACAATTTCAATATTTTATTCTCCATATTCCTATTCTTAATAAATAATGTGCTACTTATTTCTGTTTTAATTCTGCAGATATCCTGCATCATTTTACCACCTTACATTTGAGATAGCAAAGAATATATTAATACTGTTCTCTTCTGTGTTAACTCAGCAGTGATATATTGTATGTTTTTTTTGGCTTAGCCAGAATAACAATTGTCATAGCTTGACAATTTTTGTATTGATTTTTTTTTTCTTTAGCTGTTGTGTAAGTGTTGGAATTTGACACCCAAGATATATTGGCAATCTTTCTGTTTGTGTAACACCTTTTCTTTTATCTTCTAGATATACATTAAAGTTTTAGGTTTTTAGCTTCAGCTCTTTTGTGAAGATAGATAAATGTGACAAGCTTGATTCTAGGCAGTGATCTACTTTAAAAGTAATCCACTGTTCTATTTTACTTTCATATAATTTATATAACATTGTTCCACTTCCTATTCAATCAAAAAAGCAAGAAGGATGCAGAATTGTTCACATTTTGAATGCTTTCTCAGTGGTCTCCCAATCATTTAACATCCATAAATCTACATATATATTTTCAGTTGTACTGTAATAAGAAATTCACATTTACTTTATTTTATTTTATTCTTTTTGGCTAACAAAGAAAGAAATTGAATTTAGACAGGTCAAAGATTGATCCAAGAAAGTAAACTTCATATTAAAAACCTAGAGAATTATGATAAGGCAAATAGAAAAGTATATTTGCATATAAAGAACATGTAGTGGAACATATCCAGATGAGATTGAACTTTTTTTGTAACAACACATGAAAATGTCATGATATCAACTTGATGTTCTACTCTCTGAAAAAAGGATTAACTTTGTAAGCAACATTAACCATTGATGGGGGGATTGTTTTGTGCATCCTTTGACTTCTTCAAGGTCAGTTGGCAGTATGAACAGTAGGCTAGCATTTAAAGTAGGAACAACATAAATCTACCACCAGGGGAAATGATTGCATGATAAGGCAATTTGCATATGTGTTTAATCTTCATAAATACATTAGGCTTATTCTAAAATGAATGCAGAATGACCAATTTTACATTGCGTTGCTATAACAAAATTATATTGTAACAAGGAAGTTGACCTGAAGAAACAAATTTGCCTCTTTTTTCCAGAACCATAGATACAGTATAAATGTAATTTGAATGAAATCAGTGAATAATATAAAATAGTGTAACACAGAAATAAATCTACAGAAGTCAGAGCAATCATGGAATGATCAAGGAAAACCTTGATCCAACTGCTGCAAAGTGGGCCTGGAAACAATTGCAAAGACTTCCAGTCAAAATACTGATATTTATTGTGTAAACTCAGCTATTAATATTTGCTATCATGATTAAAACAGTATCTCTTTTTTTCAGAAAAACACTTTTTAAGCTTTATCCTAAATCATTTTCTAATTATTTCATTGCAAAATGTCTATAACATTGTGATGAGCAATGAACATCTCTTACACCACTATTAAACTATTGCGACTGTCTCCAAATGGAGATAAATTGATAGGCACTAATCTGCCATACAATTTAAATTGGGATTCAGAACATAGAATAAAGAATAGCAAAATTGGAAGGAACCTTGGACATAATCTAGTCCAAATCCCTGCATAAGATTATAACATTTCAGAGAAGTGGCTGTCCAGTCTCTTCTTGAAAGACTCCAGTGATGGGGCACCCACACTTCCGAAGGTAAGGCATTCCAGTGGTTGATTGTTCACAACCAATTTACAATCATCCAGATTTTACAATGAGCATAGATCCCATCTGCTAGCAGTCTATACTTCTATCTATCTCTTACTCCACATAACAGTTACTTTTTCTTCAGTGGAGTAACAGTGCCATCTTAAATCTTCTGCTACCATATCCCTTTTCTACATTTCTAGACAGTTGTGCCCATTTGCCCATTTCCACACAATGAGTTTTCACCTCAGGCATCCTTTCCTGCAGTGAGAACTGGAGCTTTTGATGGTGATGCGACAAAAGCAGCACATTTACCACCTAATGCAATATAGACATACTTCTGTCCCTTGCTAGGATAAAGCAATCCATGAAAAAGAAATTTCATACTTCAAATGTAAATTAGCTATAAATCCAAAGTGTAGAAGTACAGTCACAGATTGCTTTTATTCTTGCCTTCTTGGCTAGAAATAATTCTCAACGGATGAAAACAGTTCATCCTTCTTATAAAAGAGATTCATTTGTCACTGGTGATATCCCCTTCAGTGATGCTTAAAACTATCTAAGTTATCATTCTTAATGATTCTGTCTAAATAGAAGATTCAACAATTTTTCCAGGGCACAGAGTGAAAAAAGATTATAGCCAATTAATTTCTTGAAAAGTATTAATTTCATAATGTTGATCGCAGCCTTCGAAAATATGCAGCAGAAAATATCAAAGGAAAAAAAAAACCTTTCAGGTGTTGTAACTGTCATTCAGGCTTATTAGATATTGCAACATATTATGAAAAGGAAAAAATATTTTAAAAGTCATGCTTTATTTGACTTTTGGGGAGAATCCAATTTGTATATTTTGAGCATTACAACATGAAGAATATGCTTTCATTTGCTTCAGTCCATCAATTACTATTGAAATATGTTTGCCTTTCCTCTCATTTTTTTTAAGTATTAAGGCACTTTTAAGTTAGGGTTGTTTATAATGCAGCATAGAAATCTGAATTATTGAGAAAGCTGAATTGGGTTATATTTGCAACTGTAACTGGCACTGCCCATTTTAACACTGAAATATATAGTTATCCACTCAGATGTAGGCCTTAACTATGCTGCCTCCCTCAGGTGCTTGTCCCCAATGCATGAATTGGCTAGAAATAAAGTTGATTTAAGAATTTTTTTTTTATCTCAACCCCTTCTTCTATTTTGGTTTCAGTCTTGATCAGTATTTTGTCTGTCCAACTGGTAGCATGTCTCCAATTAATGGATTCCCCTGATCCTTTTTTCCCCCACCTATGCTTGGAAAGGAAATGTCAAGTGCTTTTCCCTTTGTGGATTTGTCTTTTGAGGACTAATTAAAAAGAAAAAAAGACAACACTGTGGTGTGTGCGCGCATGCACACACATGTGAAATTAACGGAAACTTTACCACAATAAAAACAACACAAGTTTTAGAGAAGACACATGGAAAACTAACTAACAGGTAAGAAAGAAAAAAAGAAAGAGAAAGAGAATAAGGAAAAGGTGATAACATGGCTTCCAATCTTAACCACAGTCATAAATGCATTTCTGTTTTACCCTAAGTTTACATCAGAATTTCCTTCTTTCAAATCATCAAGTCCATTAATCATAACTTCATTATTTCAATTTCTTCAGCAAAAAGTCTATCAGGGGTTTCCATTCACTAACAAATGAGGTTATTTTCCTTTCCCTAATCAGACAAATCAATTTTTCTCTTCCTGCTAATTCTATCATCTTCACCAACTATTTGCCCATTGTGGGTGTTTTAGAGCTTTTCCATTTTTCTTCATTTAATAGTCTTGCAGCACTCATCATATACAAAAACCATGTTCCATAACTCTTTCCTTCTTGCCTATTATTGCCAACAGTTTTACCATTCTTTCTTTCACTTGCGCAAGAAGGGAAAACTTGTCAGAATTTACCAGTCACCCAAGGTCTTGTAAAAGACCTTGGGTGGCTGAAGGGAATGGAATTATGAATGAACAAACTTTGTCAATTTCACCCAATTAAAAGGAAAGCAAAACCCGACAAAGAAACAACCGGTGTTTTACAGCATTGATGAATCTGTTAAAGGAAAACAACAGCAAACAAATTGCAAGCATTTCACCATTCCACTACAAACCTCGCTTGAAATAAAAGGACCCCAACCTTTTATTGCAAGGAACTCAATATGAAATAACTATTGAAGGCAGAGGACAGACATGGACGGCAAGGATGTCTGTCACAGCACACACTAGCCAGTTGGAAACGACCAATCTGTATAGAACTGAGTGAAATGCAGAAGGTGAACTAGATCCCCCTGCTTGTGTTTGTCAAGGTGGGATGGGGGATTATTTTTGAAGCAGAATAAGAAAATTTAGCTAGAGGTCACCTTCTCAAATGGATAGTTATGGTTTGAGCACAATATCATTGATTCCTGACTTCATAAAATGACATGTGATGTAACCCCTTCTTCTTCTGGGACAAGCAGGAAGTACAGATTTAATTCTGGTTCATGGATACTTGCCAGCTTTCTGCTTGTACTTTTCCAGATAAAGTCTGAAAAGTTGCTTTGAAACATTTGGAAAATAATAATAATAAGTGTGTTTTCCAGCAGGCATTTATCAGAAACAAGGTATATCAAATAAGCTTGATTATTTATTTATTTTTGGTAGAACGACCATTTTAGTTGACCAGGAGAATGCAGCAAACATATTGACTTATTTATCTATTTTTTTTTTTGCCGCCCATCTGCCTTTGAAGTGATACAGAATGTTTGACAAGTGTTTCATCTGAAAAATCTATGCTGGAACATAGTGCCATCAAAGCACCTCGAATAATAATGCCCAATCTCAGTGGCTTTGCATCAGACTGGAAGAAGTGATGAATGGTGTGTTGATTTAGCCTTTGGAAGCAGGGACAAAAACATTTTACATCTGAGTAAGAAAATCAAGGTATTAGCATAGGAGCATACATGGTGGGCAGCAATACTTGTGATAGACATCTGAGGTCCTGATAGATCAAACACTGAACATGAACCAGCAATGTAGTACAGTTGTAAAAAAAAAAACAAAAAAAACAAATGCAGTTACGGACTTTATTAATAGCCATATATTTCAAGATCAAGAAAAGTCAGCATTCCTCTCTCAATGCAAACCTGAAATATTTGGATGCCATATTTTAGGAAACTGGAATGTATCCAAAGGAGAATAACCAAGATAACAAAGAAAATTTTCTTAATGCTAGGAGTTGCTAACAATGTCTCTTCCTCTGTCTCTCCTTCATTACAAGTTGTAGATTCTTCTGCACTGGAGGTATTTTAAACAGTGGCCAACAGTGGATGGCCATCAGTTAAGGCTGCTTTAATAGTAGGTTCTTGTATTGGGGAAGGACTGACACTAAATGGCTTCCAAGGTCTTTTTCAGTCCTTAAAGTTTTGTGATTCTTATCAAGTTACTTATTTTTTTAAAATTCTCAAACTTGTTGATCTTACATAACTTTTTAAATTGAGATTAAATTGATATGGACCATATAACTATGTGTTGACATAACTATGTCTTCAGCAAGTTTATCCCTGGCAAACATAAGAATTATAATTCAATATATCTGGAAGAGGATGGAGAAAGCTTGACTAATGAATATTGAACTTCTGATTTTTCTACAAGCTACTAAGTCATCCAAAGAATAGCCAAATGAGAACTTGTAGTGGCTGGATTGGTTTTGAGTAATGGATGATTTATGTGTAATATTTAAAATTGCTCTCTTAATTTCATGACAATGTTACCAACAATATTGTGTTTGTAGATGAATAAATGGAAACCACTGTCTAATTAAAGGAAGGTTTTGTGGTCCAAAGAATGAAGTGTTAAATATTATTTCTTGGATCTTATCAGAAAAAAAAATTGTCATTAAAAAAGATAAGCATATAAATGCAAGAACAGATTTAAGACTGAATGAAAAAACTTACAAGAATATCTAATATACAGAATAATTTGTTAAGATTCCAAAGTGGGAAGGGGAAGGCTGAATCTTGTTTGAGATCTCAACACCACCATTTTGACTCCCCCTGCCATTTTTACTGTATCCTATGTCACTGTGTAATTATTTTTTCAACTTTTAAGTACACTGACACCAAGGGCCCAATAAATGAGAGTGCATGGGAAGCTGAAACAACTCATTTGTTGCATGGTCTTGAATGAAAAATAGGAATCAGTCTGATCATTTCTATTACAGAATCATGCTTTGAATTGATCTGGGCTCTTGCCTGTAGAGCATAGATCAATTGCATCTCCAAAAGGGGGAGGGTGAAAAATGGGGTGGGGTATCTTTGCCCTTTTTGGAAAAAGAGGACAAAGCCAGCTCAAAAAACCAAGTTATTATTTGGCTAGCAAATTTAGAAAGATAATTCTTTGTCTGCACAATTGGGCTTTTTATAGCAATTTAGAATCAATTTACCTGAATCATCTATTTGTTAACATATGCAATTACAGCATGTACTGTCAGAACAATATGCCCCCCAAATCTTTAACTGTCTTAGAAACATCTGAAGTAGTGAAATATTTAAGAGAAGCTGTATTTGAAGTAAAGTTGGCATTTATGTAAGAAATTAAAGAATGCAACAAGGTTCGAGATGGGTAATGTTTACATTTTATAGAACAAGGACTTGGAATATCCAGTTTTTGAAAATTACTGGGCCCACGTTTTAAGAAATATTAAATATTATTTAATCCACTCTATGATGGCCTCTCTATGATAAAGAAATGTGAGATCTCTTTGGTATAATGTTTTCTTTTTCAGGGGAAGAACATAGCTGTTGTAGAAGTGAATATAATAACAATATGGAATTTAAGATTTTATGGAAAACTTTGGCTTTATTGAGCCTGGGGATTAGCAAGTGAATTAATTTACATAGATTGAAAGAAAATAAGTAAGACTTCAGTTGTTGAAGTGAGGCTTAAAGAGATGTATTCTCTGTCAATCTTTGAAACATCAAATAAATCTTACTGCTAAACAGTAAAAATAAGAAGATGGAACATTAAGTTTATATATGGTCTAAATTTAACAACATATTAAAGGATTGAGCTCGCTGTCTATTAATATTCCTCACTAGGATTTGTTTTATGAGTCTTTTTCCTCTTTCTCTTTTCAACTTTTCAGTTTATGATCACCATTATTCTTTTTTATTGTATTACCACAGATTGTTTCGTTTTATATTTTTGTCTGTTAATTTCACTCATAAAATAATAAAAAGTACATTTTAAAAAGGAATTGCAACCCTTCTTCCTCAGAGTTGATGGGATAGCCCCTGAGCAGTTTTCACTCAGTAGTCTATTGTCAGTGTACAGCCCTAGAAGATGTATTGTATGGCCACATCGTAAGAATTGAACAGTGGGATTTAAATGGCCGCAGCTTTTGGTTGAGCAGCCATTTAAAGGAACATCCTTTAGAACAGAATTGAAATCCATACAGTTTACAGTTGTTGAGACTGAGGAACATTGCTTTAGGAGAAGTGACTTTCTTCCTGAGGGTGATCCAAGGACTTTCTCAGCACATCCTATTTTCTACTTTGTGACAAACGGTTTCCTTCACCTTTCAAATCTGAAAAATATATGACTTAGATCTCACAAATGTTTACATTTATCTTGGGCATTTCCACATTCATCTTTAAAGTTGTCAATATATGTCTAATAAATTAATACAGATAGCACACATAATTCTCTTCCAGGATTCAAGGCAGTATAAATTGTGTAGTCTGCTCCAATTTTAGCTTCACCATAAGTTGGTAAGATTGGTTAAGCTGAGGGAAAAAGTACCATTTAGTTTGTATGGCTGAGGGGGGATTTTTCACTTTAACAATCTCCAGACCACCACAACAAATAGCCTGAATAACTATTTCCTATTCCCAAATAAATATTTTCCTCTATTTTTATAATATGTTTTATAAAAAAGTCCCATTCAATTCAATTATCAAACATTGATAATTATAACAATAGTAATAACTTGTATGTAGCCTGATTCTCAATGCCTCTAGATGGCTTACAACTATCAAACTACAAAATTACAATTCAATGAATAAAACGTAAAAAATCAAGGTTAAAAAATGCCTGGTATGACCTGGGTGAATTTACATTATTTGTAGATCAAGGGAATTAAAATTGAGACTTTCCCCCCCAACTATTTAAAAGAGAGGTGGGGAATTTATCTGGTTTATTTTAAAGAAAGTTCTCTCAAGTTTGTAAACTACAAAGATAGGTTACTGAGATACCTTTGTGTGTAGAGCGTAGCCTGTTCATTAAAAGGTACATTCCATTGTATTCCAGAAGGGCTTAGTATTGTGTTTTTTACTATCTAAAATGTTGGTGTAAAAGAAAATTAATATCCTGGCTGGCTTGTGTTTTTCTCTGAGGCAGATATTGATGAATGTGCTGAGGGGATCATTGAATGTCACAACCATTCACGCTGTGTTAACCTCCCAGGGTGGTACCACTGTGAGTGCAGAAGCGGTTTCCATGACAATGGAACCTATTCACTTTCCGGGGAGTCCTGTGTTGGTAAGCAAAGCTCAGCAGAGAAGTACTATTATTGTTCTGCCTTGTATCAAGTCCAAGGACCATCTTTGATGTTAATCTTACAATGTAACCAACCCTTTATGTAAGCACTAACTTGCACAATACAAGGATTATTATGAGAAAGATGAGCTATCACATCTCTAAACAGTAACATGAAAAATGGTTTTGTGGAAGACATATTGTTGATATGATTCCGGTCCAGAGCATCATTTCAGATAAAACAACATCCTATGAAGTGGATTACTATTTAATTCTTCCAATTCCTTGCTTTAAACTTTAAAGATTTAGCCATGTAAAATAAATATTTGTAAACTCATTGATCAAATTTGAAGTATTGTTTAACTTGACATTTATTAATATAAGAGTTGTATTTTTGTCAGCTGCCTTGAGAAATAAGAATCAGCTTAAAACACAGTATATTGAATAAATGTAGTTCTAAATTTTTTTAAAGCAACAGGTAATCCTTATAGGTGTCTTTCTGTGCAGAAAAAGGCTTGAATCTTTTGTTGCATATGTGGTTTTTTAGGGTGGGTGGTGTGGGTATACAGAAATTATGATACTCTAGAAAAAATAACTCATAAAAGCATGCATACAAGAAAACTCATCAGGATAACTCTCTTGCAATTCTTCATACTTCATTACCTGTTGATTTTAGTTTTCTACTGTTTCTTATCTTTCACTTTGACAAAAAGGAAATACCATAGCAACTTTGTGCAAGTAAATTTGGGAGTGACCTCACTTATCTTAATTCTTCACCTTATCTCTCTCAACTGGATGAGTTATAGCCCTGCCATGGACTATAGTGAGATGACACAGGAAGATCTTTGGGACAGGTGTTTTCTGTTTGAAGAACTGAAAGTGGACTCAGCAATTCAGGCATGGATTTTTGGTTTGCACAGCAGAACTTGGAATGCAAAACTCAGCTTGGGGGAATTGAAGACAGCTGATGGGCAGTGATGACTAGTCATAATAGACAGCCACAAAAAGGCTGTTCTGAGTTGGGCATTTGAGGAGGGTTACTAGTATTGTAGGATGGGATTTTGAAATAGTAGCAGGTACAGGTCAAGATTTGGACAACATGTTTAAGAAGCCCCTTATTATTATTTGTATAGCTCTCATTTTTTGTTCAAGAAAGAGTATCTTGGTTATTTACAGTATCACATGGGGACGTTTGGTGTATCCTCATGTTGCATATTTTTATTTGCATGCAGTCTCTTTTTCTGCCATTTAAACGAGCTGAACTTGAATTCTCAAAATCCCCAGTCTACATAATTTTCTGACAGAATATTGTGAGAGGTGTTTCAATATATATTAGCATATATTAGTTGTAAAGAGCTGGAATATGGAGCTGTGCTATTATACTGTCATAAATAAAAGCATGCATTTGGAAAAAGGGGGCTTTTTATGCCTTGTGTGGGAAGGAGATATATGTATGCTTTCTTCTCTTTATACCAGTGTGGTATAATAATGAAGATGTTGGGCTAGGATCAAGGAGATACTCAGCTATGGAAGTCCTCTGGGTGACCTGGGAACAATTGCCCCTTTTCAGCCCAACCTACTTCACAAAGTTTTTGTGGGAAAGAATTAGAGGAGGAAATCCTCTGTATTGTGTCCTGGGCTTCTGAAGGAAAGGGGAGGTTATACATTTAATTAACTAAAGTAGCTTGCTCTTTAGTTTATGGTTTATGTGATGTGCTTTCCCCTATCATTAACTGTCAACTCTGTAGCCTTTTAGACTGTGAGCCAGCTATATATCAAGCAGGTATATGCAGACTGGGATATGTGCCATTTTTTAATGAACTGGTTTATGAATGAGCAGATTTGACTTTGGGGAAGAAAAGCATCATTTTATTATTAGCTTTTGTTTAGCAGCTGGCTGCCCCTAATGAGGGGTAGCCAAACTGGAAAGAGCCCAATTCTTTACCTGAAGGAACCGCAAGATATCAATCATGGAAAAGCTAGGCAGCATACTTATGTTGTGCTGCAATGCTACACACTGGCAGTCTGTTCTTCCTGGTAAGTATATATGCCCTCCACTCAGTTCACTGCTACTTCAGGTCCATGTCTTGCCAACTGCAAACACAGCTTTCAAAAGAAACTCTTTCTGAGTTGCCATCTGGCAAATCTAGTTTACACAGCAGAGGCCAATAAGTGGTAGCTATCACCTTCAACCCTAGGTCAGGCTTCTCAGCCAGGAGTTAATTGTTGTGTACTTATAACCACTGAACTACATCAGTTGAAATTGTCTATTATTCATAAGGAAGGGCAATAAGGATTACTCCTTTATAACTGCAATATAAATTATAGCACCGACTATGGGTACAATCCTTGTAGTATTGCTTAGAGGTGAACCAATGTCACTCAACTATCTTCTTCTGCATGTCCCAAGGTATATGGTTCATTAATGCTTGTTGAAATATTTAACTTCAAAAATGAGAGGTAATGTGGTTTGCTCACTCAGTCTGTTTCTTTAACTTCCTACCTCCTAGAATGTAGAACTGAGTTTCACAGCTGGTCTTTATATTGTAAAAATCCTGAAACAGTTTAAATTGAGTCGTTGAGATGGATAGCCATAGAAATTGAATGAATGAATGGAAAAACATATTTAAAACAACAGGGTTGTTTGTTTTGTTGAATCTGTTACATCTCCAAATATCAAAGTTTCTTGGGTCTTGAAATAAATGTGAAACAAAGTGCATGAAAGCCAGGATTCATTTGAAGGTGAGTCAGTAAAATGTTGTAATTCAAGGTAGAGCTGTCCAAATGGAGCTCAATTATTGCATTTGATAAAGATTTCAGGCAGGAGAATTTTTTTAAAAAAATATAAAGAAGCAGAAAACCACTGGAATTTTAAATAAGGATTTTAGAAAACTTTATAGCCACCCTAAACTACCTTTCTGTGTGCTTGTTCTGAACTGACTATTGTATAAGGCAATAGAAACCCAAAGTATCCTGGCAGAGGTTTTCCAAAGTGCAATTCTGTCAAAAATGTCCAATTTCAAAGCATTTTATGCCTCCAGTAGATAACATTCTACATGAAAACATTAAAATTTAAGGTCATTATTGGATAGTTAGAATTTTGCTGAATTATCATTTTACTGAAAGCAAAGCTCTCAGAATTAAACCAGCAGGATCTAAAGGAGTTCAAGGTGGTATTCTTTCTTTCCCCAGAATTTTTTTAAAAATGATTAATTTGCAGAACTATGTTAAAAAATGCAGGATTTTTTCCTGCATTCATTTCCCAAAATGCAAAGGCATCAACAATTTTCAATGAAAGAACATTTTCAAGAGAAAAAAAAATTAAAATCTTCTTTGAGCCAAACTCACCTCCCAATGATTCACATGCACTTTCTTTTAGCGTTTTTGGCAATATGGAAGTGATTTGATCATGGTTTATCAATGGCTAGAACAGATATGGTATTCTTTCTTCTTTCTTTCTTTAATGGAACTTGTATGCAGCCCACTCCCTAGGGACTAGCGGCTCACAACAAGTAAAAGCATTTAAAACATTTAAAATTACAGAATTAAAATCAACACAACATCCATTTCATCAAATGGGGCTGGAATAATCAACAGCCCCAGGCCCGCCAGAACAGCCAGGTCTTGGTTGCTTTACGGAAGCCCGGGAAAATGGTGAGGGTCTGGATCTCAGCAGGTAGCTCATTCCACAAGGCCGGTGCAGCTACAGAGAAGGCCCTCCCTCGGGGAGCTGCCACCAGCATTGTCTGGTCGACAGCACCCAGAAGAGGCCCAACCTGTGTGATCTTATTGGTCGTTGGGAGGTAAATGGCAGGAAATCTGCCCTGATTATTAACCAGCTGGCTTAAAAAAAAATCCAGGATAGGAAAAAAAAATATCATCATATGGCTTTCTCCAGTTCCTCTGTCAGATAAACAAATCTAGTCAACTTCCATCAAAATATTTTTGAAGCCTAGTCATGCTAGCAAGAAGGGATAAAAAATATGATTCAATCTATTGTAATTTGTTTCATGTATCCAAGAAATAGTTCATTGAAAATATGTCAGCATAATTTGTGATAAAGATTAATAGCTTTTTGGATAAGTAGCATGTACCTCCTTCCTTCACACTTTCTCTCTGTCCCTCCCTCATTCCCGCCCTCCCTCCCTCCCTCCCTCTCTCTCTCTCTCTCTCTTTCACACACACACACACACACACACACACACACACACACACACGCACACACAGACCATATAATATTGTAAGGGAAAGAAATACAGTAAAAGCAATATAATTCAGGTAGATAACTAAACAATTATGATTAATGACAAGATTTAAAATATTAAATGACTAATATATTCCATATGCAATTAAAGTCGGAATATTATAAGTCATTTTGTAGCCAATTTCTAAACAAGAGATGTCTTTAGTGATTTGTAAAAAAAAATATGGTAACCCAACTGAGAACAAGAAGAGAAAAAAGGAAAGCTATCAATAGTAAATATTAACATTGATTATTAAGTAAGGGTTTTTAGATTCTATTATCCTGCCTTTATTATTATTTTTTACAAAGAATTCAAGGCAGTGGACATACTTAAAATCTCGTATTCCTATTTAGCAACAACCTTATGTTGTCTGATTTTTTTTTATTATGCTCCTTTAGTTCTATTACTAGAACTTGTAGATTCTTTGTATTTTCAGAGTATCATCAGCATAGCACAAGATATTGATGTTTCTTTCCTCTGATTTTAAAACCACATTCACTTTGCAAACCAAGAACAGGTACAAATCCACTGTTTGATGACCAACAAACAAACAAAAGCACAGGCAAAATAAATATGCAATTAAATCAAAAACGTAATACTACACAGCAGTAATATTAATCTACAAAGAAGAATTCAACTTCCTAGTTCAAACTCAATCTCATACAGAAAATATTACTGTTCCAACCTCTCCTCACAGATACATAGACAAAAAGCATTCAACATATAGAGAAAACATGTTCCATAACATTGTAAAATAGTTGCCTGTAATGAATCTGGATATAGATGGAAGGTTGAACAACTGGCCCTGTGATGCAGCTATAACAATCTAAAACTGACTACAGTTAAAACTGTAAAGATGAAAGTGGATTTTAGGAGGAACCCTTCTAATTTTACACCTCTTACTATGTTTGACAGCACTGTATCAATGGTAGAGTCCTTCAAATTTTTGGGTTCTATAATCTCCCAGGACTTCAAATGGACACTTAACATTATTACCATCATTAAAAAGGCACTACAAAGAATGCTCCTCCTGCATCAACCCAGAAAATGCAGGAGCTGGAATTATTGAGTCTGTCATATGTACTTCTATAACTTTCTGGTTTGGTACAGCAACCAAACAGGACAAGTACAGACTCCAATGGATAATTAGGAGTGCAGAAAAAACAATTGCAGCCAGTCTGCCTTCCATTGAGTACATGTACACTGCATGAGCCAGAAAGAGGGCTGAGAAGATACATGCATTCTGGACACAAGCTGTTTTAACTCTTCCACTTAGGATGGTACTATAGGGCATTGCAGGACAAAATAACTAAACACAGGGACAGTTTTCCCCCGTCAGGCTATCAGTGTGCTAAACATCTAATTCTCATAATGCTGTCTAATGTCTATGTGTATTTACCCAAGTAGTATGATTGTAGCATTAATAACACCCTTCTTATTTTCCCTTCTACTGATATGATGATGATGATTATCAACATATTAATATCATATAATGATATGATGGTGGTGGTGGTTATCATTATCTTGTTGCTTTGCATGTATACTGAGAGCTTGTTCAATGGAGACAAATTCCTTGTGTGTCTAATCACACTTGGCCAAATAAAATATTCTAATTCTAGATGGTTGGGGTCTTATATAGATCTTGATAAAGGAAATCAAGAAAATGAGAGAAATAAAAATCAGGAATCCACCAGATAAATCACATGAATCTTATTCTTGTGTAAAAGATTGGCATTTTCAACAAATTATTATCTAAACAAGCTTTTGCTTAACCTAGATATCAACACAGAGTGCATACTCTTCTGCTGACAAAGTAGAACAATGCATCTTTTTTCTTCCTATGTTTTTCCTGCAAGTGCAGAGTATGCTTTTCTCAGACCAAATGTTGATCCATTTCTTGTGAATTCACCAACTGGCTTGTCATGATGGCATGAATTGATGGACAGTGACTGGTCCAAAGTCACCCAGCTGGCTTTCATGCCTAAGGTGGGACTAAAACTTACATCCTCCTGGTTTCCACTCTGATACCATAACCACTAGATCAATCTAGCTCTCAAACTATGTATGCACAAAAGAAATGCTGTAGACACCTCAAATTTGCATACCGTATTTTTAGAGTATAAGATGCATCTCCCCCCCTAAAAGAGTGTGGAAATGTTGGTGCATCTTATACACCGAATACAGCCATTTTTGACTTCCCAAAGCTTTGCCCCTCTATCCCATTTTTGCAAAAAAAAATGTCCAATATTTTGCAAAAATTGAGGCATTTTGGCCTTCCCCCAGCCCCCAAAAGCACTCTTCAGCAGGGCTGGGGGAAGACAAAAATGCCTTCATTTCTGCAAAAAAATGGCTGTTTTTCTTACTTAGCTCTTCAAAACTTTTTTTTTCTTACTTGCTTCTTTGAAATCTTGGTGCGTCTTATACACCGATGTGTTTTATAGTCCGAAAAACACGGTAAGTACATTTTTCTTTTTGGGAAAAATAGTTCAATGGACCCAGAACATCCTTCATGGTCACCTAATGCTGGAAGATAATGGAATGAGGACTGAAGGTTAATAGAATTGAGAGTGGGTCCCACATTGCTTTTCTTTTATTTTCCATGTGTATTTCCCCCTTTTTTGATCTGCACAGTGATATGGAGGTTTATAAGATTAGCTACTTTTTTTTACCAGGTATAAAGTGTAAATAGAATATTACATTAATGAGGTTATTTTAATTAAATAGCATTGCTAAGCTATCTGCTACTATATCCAGATGCCAGAGAGATTAAACTATGTTTTAGTTTCTACTTATTCTAGCCTCTTACAGGCATTATTTTTTGTAATAATTATAGCTATGTAATGATAAAACAAATTGTAACCATTTTAAAAGTATTTCAGATAATTTCTTTTCAAAGATGACTAAAGGAACAACTCACTGTTTCCGTATTGTAGTTCCATTGGCTTCCAAAATAGCTGTGCACTAAAGTAAAATATGAATATTGCAAAGACATATCTCTTCTGAAAATGTTTGGCAACATCAACATTGGTCTGAAAAAATGCATCAGTTAAGTATGTTTCCCTATTCACACTTATGATTGGAGAAATCCAAAAGAAAGACAAATGGTGGCATTCTCAGAGAAAAATATAATTCCACTGCAAAAGGTACCAGGATTCAGAATGATCATTGATCACTAGGATTTCTGAGACCTATCAAAGCCTTAGAAAATCATCACAAAGGACAAAATCAGTGAAGGATTGATGGCATCAAGTAACAGCTGAGACTTTGGCAAATAAGATCAGATTCATAAAATAACCCCAAGAGAACACGAATCATAAGTAGATGATTCAACATTATCAATCATGCTCAAACATTTTAGTATTAATCTTTTAGCTTGCTGCTCTGCATTATCACCCTGCCAGTTACTATTACTGCTTTTTAACCCATATAATGGGCAGTTTCGGCAGGATTTACTCCTAGGGTTTATGTTAGAGGTATCTCAATTTCTTACCATACCAGATTCCCCCCCCCCCCCCCATGTTAAGTGGATTTGGTACTATTCTTATATACAATAAGTTGCATAGTATATGTGTAGATATATGTTTTACATGTTCATTGTCAATCATAGCAGCAAAAGCCACTTAAGAGCTTCCTTGTTAAGCTTGAGCTTCAAACAATTTTCTTCTTTGTTTAATGCCTGAAATAATTCCTATGGAAGGCGGTTTGAATTGCAATTCTTATTAGATTTTATCCTGATTTTCTAATATATAAAAATCAAGGAAGCAAACATATTTAACTCCCCTGCCTCCTATTTTCCTCCTGTGAGGTGTATTGGGCCGAGAGTGACTAATCCTAAATCAACCAGCCAGTATTTGTTGTGTTGTGTTGTGTTATGTTGTGTTGTGTTGTGTTTTGGTGAGGTGAGGTGAGATTATTTCAGCTAAACAAAAGGTAGAAATATGATGGATGTGATTAGCATGATAATAAGAATCAAGTACATAATATAATGAAGGAAGTGACCTTCTATTGCCTGTATGAGTGGAATAACCCCTTATAATTAATTTAACCTTTGTACTGTTATAAATATGTGCACGCATCTATAACAACTTGTGTCTATTATCTATCTCATAGGGCTGCCCCAAGCCATTTTGTTGCCTGAAGTGGAACAGAAAATGAGATTTTTCCTCTTGAGGCTAACATTTATAGTACTCAAAGCCATATATATATATATATGTGTGTATGTGTATGTGTGTGTGTGTGTGTGTGTGTACGTACACACACACACACATCCATCAGCAGTTCTAGGAAGTGCTAGAAATTAAAATATTATGATGGTAATATAATTGTTGCCCATTCAGATCACTAGAATTATCTGTCCCATCCAGCTTAATGGTTGAGGTAATTAATTAAATAATGCCTTGATCAGAACCTTAATATAGGAAATGTTTACCATTACAAAGGAAGGGACATTCTTTTGGGTAAGCATAATGAGATGAATTCTGAACTGCACTGTGAAATCCTCTTTAACAATGCCAAATAAAACCATGCTTACTACCTTAAAAAGCTGATTCTTTCTCCAAGAATCTGGATAAGGGAAAGCTGGAGCCCAATGACTGTAACTTTGTGTATGAGGGGGCATAATTGAGCCTGCTGGGTATTATTTTTGTGTAGGCCAGAAAACAGTTTTCATACTGTGTTCTGCTTGTTTTTGTTGTTGTTGTAAGAGGCCCATGTTTACAGCACATAAAATAGATGGTCACGTCAGTCTTTTAAATCAGTAAATGAAGTCATAAAACCACAGGCACTCCTATTCTAGGAGATACAAAAAGGCCATCCCATTCCATATTCTGATATTTTTGATGCCGAGATATTTGTCCCCACTCCAAACCCAGGAAATACTGTATTTTCTGGGCCTAGTCATCAAAACACTACTATTTTTTTTGTAATATAAAGAGCATTCATTAGTCTCAGACAATTTTTCCTACCATAGCAGTTTCTTGACATGTGGGCACTACAGTTTGAGAACTTCCAGTTATCCCCAGCAGATTAAGAATAGGTAGATGGTACAGAATATTCTGCATAAATGTACCTATTTTTAAAGTTACAAATATTTTCTGTTAAGATATCAGAAATATTATATATTTAAGCTTTCATTCAATAGGTATGTTTGACAGAAAGTGAATAATTAAATTTTTCTCATTCTCTTCACATTGTATCAGTTATTGTAACTTATTTTAATAGGATTAATGTTTGTATTCTAATCCAAATAATTTACTGCAATCAAAGTGTTCCTAGGATTATAATTTTACTAAGGATTACTGTCAGAATTGAAACTCACTGAATATATTGTATGTGAATATGCAGTATATAGAATTGCAGTCATATTTACATTTTCTCGCATCAAATAGTTCTCACAAGGACCTCAGCAATAGCAGTTTTCCATTTTGTAGGAACTAGAAGGATGTTATTATTTTATTATGTATATTATTTTAAATTCAGGTATCAGTATATCTCACTTTGTTTTTAAATTATCATGCAATTTAAGCAATAACCTGCAGTTTAAAAGAGAGCATCTAATGTCTACGGATATTTTAAATACAACAGCATTAAAGGTTTCCTGACTTATTTCAGACCTTCTAAAACCATACCAGTTATTTTAAAATGTGCTATTACTGTGGAGTCCTTGGTGTCCTCTGAACTTTGTTCTTTGCTTACAGACATTTCATTACTCAACTAGATAACATCATCAGTGCTAGTATGGGTGAGTGGGTAACAGAAATGGCTTGCTCCTGGTTCAGCCAAACCAGTTGTGGAATTCAGGTGGGGTTGCAGAACCGGCAGTGACACAGGCCTGCCACGCCCCCGAATTGGTTCACTCACGACTGCCATTTTGTTTTTTAGTGACTGCGAGTGTGCAGTTCACTGTTAACTGTTCTGCGCACATGCGAAAAACAATTTACATTGAACAGTGCACATGCACGGGTTGCAAAACTGTAGTAAAACCGGTAGCAACCCACCCATGGTGGGTAAGAGTGGGGAGGAAGTGAGACATCCTTGAAGAAGTGTGACAGGCTTCTGAAATGAATGGTATATTATCAACCGCTCTTGTAGTATGATACAAGCTAAATAAAAATGTATAAAAAGGACTGTGGAATGAAAAGAAATGTTTGCTTTAAACAGGCATTCACTTTCTAATTAGGAATTATAAAATATATCCATTTGCAGGCAATATATTTAGAAGTTCCAATTATATGCCCTATTGGAATTAATTAAATATATCTGGAATGAGTATTAATTCTGTCTAAAATATCCTCAAAATATTAATAAAAGTAAAGAAAGAAATCTGGAGGATCATATTACACTCTTAGAAAATAAATGTATAAATCATATTTTAACGCTGCTTTCACTGAAGTGCATATAATTGGTATACTTAAAACCTGGCATCTAAAGTAATCAATGTATTCCAGAAAACTGACTAATTAAAGACTGGTCATAAATCTCCCCCTTCTCATGCATAAAACAATACCTATCAACCTTCCCCGAACTGGACACTCTCTGTGTTAGACTGTAGCTGTCCGAATCTCCAGAAATATTCCTAAAGAACTGTTGGATGGAATGGATACATCTGTCCTTTATAGTTAAAAAAAATCCAAATATGGGTAAATTACCATGGGTAGCTAAATCATGTCTGAAGACAGATAATAATAGCAGTAGAAATAAGTTCTTTTGTTGTTGTATTTCATCAATAGTTTCCAATACTCATTTCCTATAAGTCCCATTGTTGTTACTGTAGGCATTTCTCCATCCCAAGCAGGCAAGGTGGACTCAGCCTTCCATCCTTTTGAGGTGGGTAAAATGAGGATTCAGATTGTGTTTGGGGCAATATGCTGACTCTGTAAACAGCTTAGAGAGGGCTATAAAAGCACTATGAAACGGTATATAAGTCTAAGTGCTATTGCTATTCACAAAGTATTTTTAAATTTTTATGTATGGCCAAGTTGAAAATAACGGTTGTAATGGAATTGTGTTGAAATTGTGATATATGGATGAGTTTTCTTTTCTTTCACTGACTCCAAAATATCTCTGAAAGTTTTCCAAAATTATCTACTTTGATTAATTACTGTAATTGAAATGTGAAAATATGCCTTGTTATAATGATTGAATTGCCATACATTTTCTTAATGCTGGTCAAGAAAAATGTTTTTCAGTTCTAGACAGTTCATAAATAATAACTAAATGACTTGTGACAATTGGGTCATTCTTTATTCCACATATAATATAGGCAGAGGCTATTTCTCCTCACTCACCTCACTCTTCCTCTCCCAAATCTACAGAATTGCTTACCACTTTATTGTGGCAGGGGAAAAATAGGAGCTCTGGACTGTGATGAAAACTCATGTCTGTTCCCCATTATAGTGTATTCCCAAAGGCTCTTTTCCTCCAGGGATTAAGAGGATTTATCTGTGGACCATCAGTTCCCACAACCATCCCTACCTTGCCAGCAGGCATTTGCGACAGTCCCTCATTTTTTCTTTATTCATCACTGTTAAAAGATTTCAGAGTTTGTCTTCAGTTCTAAAGCAGCCATCAATTGATTGCAGAAACCAGACAGAGGAAGAAGAGAGGGTGGGAATTCATCCCTTTCATCTTCCCGTGCACCACAAACCTACAGAATTGTAGTCAGAAAGCATAGTAATACTGAAGTGGGCACATGTTTGCCAAATTCATTCCCACAGGAATCATGGCTCTTGTATTTTGGATGCCTTCTGTAAATTAGGCCTCTTGAGGAAGGTTGATTCAAAAATTATTGCTCTGCGATGCATTGTTTCACCCAAATGAAGATTTGAAAGTATCAATTAACTATTTAACTAGGCACAATAGAGCATTAGTAGTATATAGATTCTCCTCCTCCTCCCCCTCTTTTTACTTCTCATCACAATTTGCACAGATAAATAGATGAATTTTATCAATAATGTTAGTCATTTTGAAAAGCATTCATTTGAATTTTTAATTTTGGAATGGGGAAAACAAAGTTTTTGATGAATGTGTTTTCACATAGTAATTATGCTTTCTGGAATTGTTTCATTAGAAAGAGTTGTTGTTCTCAGTTTTTGGCAGCTTCATCTCCCAAAAGTTCCTTTTTGGCAGCCAACAAACGAGGCATAATTAAATCTTTACTGAAGTGAACTATTTAATTCTGTAGTGCAAAGGGATGACAAAATGACATTTAAAGGACAGGCTTATTTTCATTGCCTGAACTACTTTCTTTTGATTGTTCAATTTACTATTTTTAAGTGAATGAATATCAATATTCAAATATAGGTGAGATTTCTTATCCTAGGCCATTTATATTTTGGTAGAACTGTAGTACTGTTAAACAATCTAGCTTTTCAGTTTACCTGACCTCTGATTCTTTATTTGGTATTTGGTATTTGTTTATTTGTATGCCGCCCTTTTCCCTGGGGGGACTCAGGGCGGCTCACAATCCAAGGGGGGGAAAGACAAACTTTTACATATAAGACAATACATGATTAAAACGCAACATTCATACCATTCGGGCAGGTTACAATCTTTAGCCCCAGGCCTGATGGGATAGCCAGATTCTAAGGGCTGTGCGGAAGGTCTGGAGGGTGGTGAGGGTACGAATCTCCACAGGGAGATCGTTCCATTGGGTCGGGGCTACCACTGAGAAGGCTCTCCTCCGTGTGGTGGCCAGTCGGCATTGGCCAGCAGATGGAACTCGGAGGAGGCCTAAACGATGAGATCTGATGGGTCGTGTGGAGGTGATCGGCAGTAGGCGGTCTCTCAAGTACCCAGACCCACTACCATGGAGGGCTTTATAGGTGGCGAGTAGCACCTTGAAGCATATCCGGAGATCGACAGGTAGCCAGTGCAGCTCGTGGAGGATAGGTGTTACGTGGGTGAAACGGGTGCACCCACAATCACTCGCGCGGCTGCATTCTGGACTAGCTGAAGTCGCTGAATACTCCTCAAGTGCAGCCCCATGTAGAGCACATTGCAGTACTCCAGCCTAGAAGTCACAAGGGCACGAGTGACTGTTGTGAGAGCCTCCCGGTTCAGGTAGGGGCGCAGCTGGTGCACCAGGCGAACCTGGGCAAATGCCCCCCTGGTCACAGCTGATAAATGATGTTTGAAAGTCAGCTGTGGATCCAGGAGGACTCCCAAGTTGCGGACCCTGTCTGAGGGGTATAATATTTGACCCCCCAGCCTGAGTGATGGAATATTTGCCAAATTAGTGGGAGGGAAACACAACAGCCACTCGGTCTTATCCGGGTTGAGCACAAGTTTGTTGGCCCTCATCCAGTCCCTAATGGCTTCGAGTCCCTGGTTCATCACGTCCACTGCTTCATTGAGTTGGCACGGGGCGGACAGATACAGCTGGGTATCGTCCGCATACTGATGGTATTTTATCCCGTGCCGCCGAATGATCTCGCCCAGCGGTTTCATGTAGATGTTGAAAAGTAGGGGAGACAAGACCGAACCCTGCGGCACCCCATATGTTAGGGGCCTAGGGTTCGATCTTTGCCCCCCAACTAACACCGACTGCGACCTGTCCGAGAGGTAAGAGGAGAACCACTGCAAAACAGTGTCTCCCACCCCCACCTCTCGCAGTCGTCGCAGAAGGATACCATGGTCAATGGTATCGAAAGCCGCTGAGAGGTCAAGGAGAACCAGAATGGAGGCATGGCCTCGATCCCTGGCTCTCCAGAGGTCATCGGTCAATGCGACCAAAGCGGTTTCTGTGCTGTAGCCAGGTCTGAAGCCGGACTGGAATGGGTCAAGATAGCTAGCTTCCTCCAAGGCCCGCTGGAGCTGAAAGGCCACCACCTTCTCAACAACCTTCCCCACAAAGGGGAGGTTGGAGACTGGACGGTAATTGTTAAGAACGGCTGGATCCAAAGATGGTTTCTTCAGGAGGGGTCTCACCACTGCCGCTTTAAGTGCGGGGGGAAAGACCCCCTCCCGAAGAGAGGCGGTAACAACCGCCTGGATCCAGCCCCGTGTCACCTCCCTTTATGCAGATTTTATCATAACTTTGGAACTCCTCGAGCAATTTCAACCAAACTAGGTACATAGATGACTTACTTTAGAAACAAACATTGTGGGTGTAAGGCACCTAACACTCCTCAGGCAGAGGTGAGTTCCTACTGGTTCGCATCAGTTTGGGCAAACTGGTAGTGGTAATTGGGCCTGGTTAGTCAAACCAGTAGGGACAGCAGGCTGGCCATGCCCCTGAACTGGTCCCCAGATCGCTGCTAGCTCGCTCACCCAACGCATCCATCAGAAGGCACCGAAAAGTTCTCCAGCCAGTGAGAAGAAATCTGTGCATGCGCAAAGATGGCAGCGACCGAAGGTGCAGCTGGCATGAGCTGCGGGCCTGCCCTGGGGAGGTGAGGAGTGGCTCACCCAGGTAGCTTCTGCAATGGCTGTGGGAGGAGTGCCCCTTCTTGCCTCTAATGGCTGGCATGCTGACCCGGGCTGGCTGGGTTTCTTCCCTACCCCAAAAGTGTCAAAAAGTTCCAATTTTTTTTGCAACTGGTCTGATGGGCATGGCTTGGTGGGTGGTCATGTGACTCTGACTATGTATGTGTGTGTGTCAGTGATAGTTGGCCATGCCCAGTAGTCACATGCCCCCCCATCCACATCCACCAAACCAGTAGTGAAAATTTTTGAAGCCCACCACTGCTCTCAGGGTGTATGTTCTGTTAAGATACCGCCTGTTGTGCCTTAAAATGGCTTCTACCCTACTGCTGCAAAATGGCTTCTATAGTACAGTGCGATGAAGTTGCCATGGTAATGGCTTCACAGTACTCTGCAAGAGGGCTCCTCTGGTAAGGGGAAAAATCCAACATTACAAAATTACATTTGGTCCAGGATTATTTTTGAGGACAAATGTATGAATTAGGATAAATAAATAACCAGACAATTCCAGGTTATCAGCTAGTAATATAATAAGTTTATGCTTTTAATAGTGAATTTTTTTGATGGCTCAGATTTAGGCCATATCATAGTAATACATTCACTGGAGTATAGTCACATACCTGAAAAGCAGAGAATAGTACAGCATAGCTGTAGATGGTATTTTTAATCTTCATACTGACGAGAAGTTTATTTACATAGCATCACTACTTCATGAATTTTGGATCAGCTCTACTAGCAAATGAATGAAAGAACAAACCATGAGGCTTGCCTGTTTCTCCCAGGGGTAAATTAGCTATGATTTTGCTGTAAGTAGCAAAATGTTTTATTTCTTTATTTGATTTTTATAGCTGCCCATCTCAGCAAGTAATTTTGCCCCGTTTATATCATAAAATTAAAAACTGAAAACAAATTTAAATCAGTGAAAAATAAATACAATTGCTGAGTATAACTGCAGTCATGGGTATTATTTATTACATGTGTTATATATACTTATATAATGCAGTTCAACAATTTCCTGATCTTTACAGTAATGGATATTTCGTGTGTGTGTGTGTGTGTGTGTGTGTGTGTGTGTGTTTTTGTTCTCTCACTCTCTTGCTGCTACAAATTATATAAGCATGTAGAGCTGGTCTTGGGGTTGCTTTTAAAAGAATTGCTCAGTCCTGAAAAAAATGGAAAGCGGGAAAAATAAAGTAAATGCACTTATGTAGAATACACTAATATGCCTGGATAGTGTTTGGGATGAGATAGTACAGAGAGAAATTTTGACACACTTTTGAGTTCCTGATATTCTATCTTACAACAACATTCCTGGTATTGCTGTTCCTTCTGTTGCTTGATCTTGCTTCTCATGATAGGCTGACACAGGAAGCTGTCAAAGGGAAATCTGTTGCAGGTTGGAAGTCTGAAATGTTTTTTTTAAAACTAGACATGATTGAGATGGCTAGATTCAAGTGACTTGAATCTAGCAGAAAAACTGGGTTACTGAGCTATGCAAAGGTGAGCCAGATAAATAGCTGCACTAGGGATGAAGCATGTTCATGAGGCACAGCTGCAAATTATTTGCAGGAGATAATATATTCATAGCCATGATTCAAAATAATAGCTTAGTAAAATATATTAAGGTTCTGATTAAGTTAGATTTTCTATCATTCTAGAGTCTTTGAATCTTCTCATCAGTGGGACTCAGTGGAAATCGACTAATGGAAACCTATAGCCTGATGAATGTACACAGCCTTTGATCATCTTCCTCTTACAGAATATTTCCTTTTTTAAAAAAAAATATGACTATTTTTAATTAGAGAGACAACTTGGACTAGTGGTTAGGTCATAGGATAAAAACAGGGAGATCATGAGTTTTAGTCCCGCCTTAGCCATGAAAACTAGCTGAGTGACCTTGAGCCAATCATACTCACTCATACCAACTCACCTCACAGGTTTGTTCCTGTGGGGAAAACAGGAGGAAGTAAGTGAGGTGAATATGTTCACCACCTTGAGTTTTTTGTAAAAATAAAATAGGTGAGAAATGAATAAAATAAATAACTAAATTGCTGGAATTCCAAGAATTCAATTAGGGTTGCTTGGTAGCTCTTGGTATTTTAACAACTCTGCAAAAAACAGGTTTGAAAATAAGGTGTTTTGTGATAAGAACTTTAAAGAAAAGAAAATGAAGCTAACTGTGACGCATTGAATTCATTTGGGATAAAGCAAGCAGAAAAGTCAATAGAGTGTCCTACTAAGTCAGAAACATGTTATCTAGATGAAGGATTCTTGTCAGCTTGGCCAGAGTTAATGGCTTATAATGACTCATTCACTAGCTAATTGTTTATATTTGAATGTCTCCAAAGTCACTACTGGGTAATACTTGCATTAAAAGTCATTAAGTTATAATAGACTTTCTGAGTCCTCAGAACTTTTCATCAAGATTTATACTGTATTATTTTTTAAAAAAATACTGAGTGTCAAAAAAAAATGCATTTGGTGATCAAACTAGTCTTGAGGTCTCAAGTTCTCCTTAATGATTCAGAAATAACTAAATCACATTACTTTTCAACAATCACATAGTTTGTATTAGGAATGGAGAAATCAATCTTTATGAACCTTAGATATATTCATTCAGTCATAACTCTATTTCCTCTAGTTTGTGCATTTGTCTGCAAATGGAAAGAGCATGAACATTCATATTTTATTTTACATATAATTTTCTCGCAGATAACTTTGGTACCCAATTTTCTCTACTATACATATATTATACACCCCATTTCTTTTTCTTTTTGTACTTAAATTGAAAACGGCATTGCAAAATTTGGAAAAATGATCAGTATGAAGAATAATGGCATTCTCGTCTGCGAGATGCATTGGTAAGTTTAAATCAGTTTTGCAATCCAAATAGAATTTTTTCTCATTATTAGAGGGCCCACAAGCCATACTACCAATTGTGATAAGAACGCTAATCTGATAGTCATTTACTTGTATGTGTGCTAACTGAACTCGATGGATTGTACACCTGAATAGGCATACTAGGATTTGCACTCTGTCATCTAAATTATAGCTGAGCTGAAGTCTTGCGAGCTAGTTTTCTGTGGAAATTTACTTTTTTTGACAAACAAGAAGCACCTTTGCTAAATAGAGATACAATTTACATGAAAATCAAAAGCATTATAGTCTCAGACATGAAGTCTGGAACACAATCTTTAATCAAGCTACATCTCAGCCGAAATTAGTCATTGTGATACTGAATACTTCATTTCTTCAGGTGATTTCAGCTTTATTCAGGAATAAGTATATGTAGGGTCCAAATGAGGAAGGAGAGAAAAATATGTTATTTACACAAAATCTGTTTATATCATTTTTTCTAATTGCGAGCACAATTAGCATTAAGCCTATCCCTTCATCATTTTTGTACTATTTAAGAATTTGAAAATTTTCTCAGATTACATAAGTAAATCTGTTGTTTTCTTTTCCATTCCCTCAAATAGTTTATAATTTTATAAATGCACTTCCACGGAATACACCCAAATTTATAAGAAATACAGTGACAAATATTGTACAGAGCATGTACATACTTTATTCCAGATATTTACTTTTAAGCACATTATATCTGCTTTCACATTCTAACTGTAAGAGTTCCAACCCACTTGAGCTAGTGAGCATATTTGCGGTTTCAGAAATATTCTAGTTTCTATAATGCAGGGATGTCAAATTGGCGGTCCACAGGCCAAATACGTTACACACCGGCCACACCCACCCAAGCTCTTTGAAGGGAAAAAAACATTGTGATACATCACACGACAGCAATGTGATGCAACAGGTTTGATACCTGTGCCATAATGTGTGGTCAATATAAAAAAATACCTATATGCCAGAAAGAAAATAAAAACCATGTTGCATGCACCTACAGAATGCTTCTGGGTTCCAACTTGAGTCCAGGGGCATGGTTAGAAATTTAGAGCATTCTTGAGATGTTTTGCATTTTGCTAACTTTTTTCTCTTGTGCTGATATTCTCTCTCTCTAATTTTGTGGCATTTTGAAAAGCAGGTGGTTTTTCTTAAAAAAAAATCTAGCTCCTGGGCTATTTAGGGCTTTATAGACTATTATCCACAAATTGAATTAGGTAGTCACAGGTTACCAGTGCAGCATTTTAAGAAACCATGGTAGATGATGCCATTGAGCTGTACCAATTAGTTAACAGGCAGCTTTGTTCTGCACTATTTACAGTACATTCAAAGGCAGCCTTTATAGATTATGTTGCTGTGAGTTTTTAAGGCAAGCTTTCAAAGTCAGAAAGGAATATTCATTCATTCATTCATTCATTCATTTTCTAAAATTTATTTTTTCTTTATCCTGCCTTTATTATTTTTATAAATAAATCAAGATAGCAAACATATGCATAGTACTTCCTTTTCCAATTTCTCCTACCAAAATAGATTAGGACTGAAAGACTGGTACAAAGATCTATCTATCTATTCCTATACATAAAAAACCCATTCGTCAGGTTCCTCTGTGACAGTTCCTTACATCACAACAGCATGTTAGAATCATATATGGTTGCATTAAATACATAAATTGTTATGAGCCTAAATAAAATAATGTCAGAATTGGTCATTTTACAAATTTGGCATAATTTAGTGGGAATTGTTTATGTACTTTCAGTAGGAGATCATAGGGATTTATGAAAATAGAAAGCTTCTTTTTCTTTGGGTATTTTATAATTAAGTTGGGTTTTGCAGGGCAAACAGGTCTATTTCCTTGAGAATATGAATAATGTTCATTTCCATAATTGCCAACACCTGGTTTAACATAAATTTGTTAATATGCATGAAAGCCAAATTAAAATCTGTGTCGCAAGTAAAGTGCAACTACCTGGAACTTTGTACATTATATGATCATATAATCTCTTACACCTTTCTACCTGTGAACTATGAAATCTGATCTATCTATATTTTAACCCTGCTGCATTCAATAAATAAATAAAAGTAATCCTTAATCAGGAAGAATGAAGGTCTATCTGTGATGAAGAGAAGATTACTTGGCATTTATTTTTCTTAGTTTGAATAGTAAAATGAAGGACTGTTTGAAAACATACATAATAACAATAACTTCATCTGAGCTTCTTTTTTAAAGGCATTGATTTTTCTAACTATTTAAACTTGACCTTAATTTATTCAATGTTTTCTTTGGATTGTGTTCTTGCACCTAAGACATAGTACAACATGAAATTTAATTTTAGGCACTTGGACTCCTTTGAAAAGGAAGTTTTTTTTGTTCAAGATGCATGTTTTTTAGGTTGTAAACCAGAGGTGGTATTCAACAGGTTCTAACCAATTCTGGACAACCAGTAGTGGAAATTTTGAATAGTTCAGAGAACTGGTAAATACCACGTCTGACTGGCCCCATCTCCATCTATTCTTTGCTGATCCGGAGGAAATGGGGATTTTGGAGTAACTTTCCCCTGGAATGGTGAGGGAATGGAGATTTTACAGTATCCTTTCCCTGCCACGCCCACCAAACCACACCCACAGAACCAGTAGTAAAAAAAATTGAATCCCACCTCTGTTGTAAACTAAAATAAGAGTTTACTTTCATGGAGTTTACTTTCAAGAAATGCAGATTGACATTGATTTAAAATATATCCAAATTATGCCTATTTTTCTTGTTAGAAATAAAACAGTATGACTATTATCAGGAAGAACTTCCCGGAATATGGAAACATTATTGTAAGGCAGTGATGGGATACGACCAGTACGCCCAGTCGTATCCCACCACTGCTGGGAGCACCAGGTACTATTCTGGTATGGTGCCCTGGAGGGCCGACCCACCCGCCTACTCTCCTTACCGGTAGTTGAGCTGATCAGGGGTTTCGCACATGCTCACGGAGCGTACAGCACCTGCGTGAAACTCTGTCAAGCAGCTGGAGCATCATGGAGCCATCACAGAGCGTTGTGGGTGATAGGTACGCATGTGCATGCTGCATCTGCTGCGCATATGCATATGGTGGATGTGCAGCCTTGTTGCACCGTACCAGTTGCACCGGGATCTTGAACCCACTACTGTTGTAAGGTATATTGCAAACTATATTTTAAGTTGTGTGCGGGTTTGCATCCATGTGTAGGCAGACTTTATTTACACAGAATTGACCAGGTTATGTGTGGCAGTTGAATTTATCTGTTTGCATCACTTCCAATGAATCTCCCTAAGTACTTTTTTTCAAGCCACAAATCAAAAGAAAGTAAACATAACCTCTTCTCTAGTAGGTAAAATAGAGAAACCATATAAATATATGGGTAGAATAGCATCTATATCAGAAGAGAAAGGTCAGTCTTAATATATTTATGCATTTTAATCATGTATTTATGTGCCCTATAGTGTATGGCTCATATTGATTATGCACTCAGATGTCCATCAAAACTGACTGCAGCCTGGATAATGGATAATTTATTTATTCATAAAATGGTAAAAATGCCAGGTCTGAATTAACACTGTTTCCAGGCTGTTTCTCTGGCATGCTGGAGAAAGGGCCTATATTGGACAGAACTTGTCATTTATTGCAAACAACATGAGTAGGAGACTAAGAAAGTAAGCAAATTTATTGTTGCAACTACAGATCATTATATAGAAATGCTATAAAACAGAATCATATAACAACAAAACAATGAAACGATAAAATAAAGTAATAGAAATATTAGATATAAAAAGGTTACAACAAAATTAAGCTACAACTAAGAACGTACAGCTGAGCAAAATTAGCAGCTTGCTTGCTGATAGTTGGAAACACATCTTGCAAAGAGATAATTCAATTTCTTAAGGTCAGAGCCCTTGAGTTCATCTGCCATTAATAATTTGACCGTGATCACAATACAGAGAGGATGAGACAGAAAAGGAAAAATAATATTAAATCCAGTGTCTAAAAAGTCTAATCTCAAGTAGAGAGACCAGTGGAATGTCATCCTATTAACTACCAGCATCTCTGTCTAATCTGGATTTAATTCCACTTTACTTATTCATATCCAATGCCTTCTCAAACTTCAGCAATGGCCAATGTAATTGACTGCTTCTTTGGAGTGAGGTGGCAAGGTGCTGAAAAACAAGGCTTTGTCGACATACTGATAACATCTCATATGATTAGCCCTCCCTCCCCATGAGGAAATACTTCAGCTGGTCCAGAATGCAATGACATGGGCAGTGAGAAACATGTTTAGGTGTGTCCATGTAATTGGATTGCTTGCTGGTTTGCTTCCAAGTGCAATTCAAGTGAAGAGAAGGACCAGGATAGCAGTCTTCCAATATTTAAGTGGCTGCCACAGAGAGGAAGGGGTCAAGCTATTTTCCAAAGCACCTGAAGGCCAGACAAGGAATTATGGATGGAAACTGAACATGGAGAGATTCAACCTGGAAATAAGAAGAAATTTTCTGACAGTGAGAACAATCAACCATATGGAACAGCTTGCCTTTGGAAGTTGTGGAAGCTTCATCACTGGAGGCTTTCGAGAAGAAACTGAACTGCCATCTGTCAGAAATGGCATAGGGTCTCTTGCTTGGGTGGGTGGGGGGTTGGACCTACAAGGTACCTTCCAGCTCTGTTAATCTGTAGTATATGCTTATTGGTACCTATAAAGCCTTACCTGGCTTAGGGCATGGTTACTTGAAGGATGATCTGTCTTCCATATTATCTCCCTGTCTGGTTCTATCTGGCAGGACTGGTGTACTCTGGGTTCCATTGATTAAACAATGCCACTTCTCAGGCCCCTGAAGTGCACCTTTTGTGTAGCAATGCCTACCCTCTGCAGTGAGTCCTCTCCCCAGTCCAGATGGACCCTCACCCTACCATCCTTTTCAAGGAAACTAAAAATCTGGCTCTTCACCCAGTGAGAATGACCAATGCCCCTTTCTTCCTTTTTTGTTCCCCTCCAGGGTTGGTTTCTTACCATTATTGTTCCTTTGTCTTGTGCTGGTTTTGTTTTGTTCTTGGTTTTTAAATGTTTTTAATAATTGTAACCTGCCCATAGTAGCTGAAAGTTGGGCAGCATATAAATGTAAGAAATGATAAAATAATTGGCTCTTATTACACACCCCGGGTTAATAGTTTCAAACAGGAGTGCCCTTGTGCAACTTTCTTGGGAGATTGTGGACCATCACAAAATACCAGTAGACCAGAACTAGTAGGACTTCCTTCCTTATAGCCAATTTGTGGCAAAAGTGACTCATCAACCTGACCAAAGTTTTCTTGTAAATGTATTCCATCTTGAAAACTCAAGTGAATTGATCCAAATAATTGATACCCTTAGATGTACCTAGAATTGCAAAGGTGCTTTCTTTATTACTGCTTTAGCCACAAATAATTAGAACAATAATGTCCTAATTCTTCCAGGTCAAGGGCAGGTTATTTATTATTTGACTTTATTTTTGCATCCTTGCATAGGGGTGGGGGGTGGGGGGCAGGCAAGCCTTTTCAGAAGGAAGAATTTAGTAACTGCCATAAACATGAAGCTGGTCATTGTGTGACTGACTTAAACAGGCTGGAATGTTAAGATTTATAACCCTTATTTCTCTAGATATCCTGTTCCCATCTTGGGGATTCACAATAGGGGAAGCAATAGGAGAAGCTGTTGTCACAGTTACATTTTCAATATTTTGTCCCATCATTAGAATCCAAATAAATGTAGGTCCATCCTATAAGTTCAGCAAGTCGTGATGATTTCTATATTGTTTCAGTTCCTATCAATAAACTATCAAGAATGAATTTCATCATTCCTTAAGAAAAAGACTTTTATTTACATGATACACATAATGCATTTGTTTGAAATTTACTATGATTATCGATCAAAAGACTGTTTTTAAAGTACTTATAATGTTTGGGAACTATTTTATTAGTTTATTTTCTGAAAAACACAAAATAACAAAAAGTACCTGGTTCTTTTCCTATGCCAGATTATGAAGAAACAAAGATCTTGTTTCTCTATTGTCTCCTGAGGTAGGCCTAGGGTTTTACTGGATTAATTCCAGAAAAACGTGGATGGGATAGAATGTAGATATACATTGATTATGACAAAGGAACGATCTCCTTGTGGAGATTCAGATCCTCACCACCCTTCAGGCTTTCCGTAAAGCCGTTAAGACCTGGCTGTTCCAGCAGGCCTGGGGCTGTTGAGTTCCATCCCCTACTCGAATTGGTGTGCTTGTTGAGACCTTTTAAATTGTTTTGTATTGTTGTCTGTTTCTGTTGCCTTCCCTTTTGTATTGTCCCCCCCCCCCATCCCTTGGTTTTGTTAGCCGCCCTGAGTCCCTCGGGACTAGGGCGGCATACAAGTCGAATAAAACCTAAACCTAAACCGATTAAAGGTACATGAAATTGGGAGGCAGTTTTGTAATACAAGGGTCCACAACTCCCAGTCTGTGACCCAGTGCCAGCCACAGCACTTTTGGAACTGCAATGCGGAAGTTTGTTGGTGAGTGCATACATGTGCACGACTCTGCATTTGTGAAAGTGGTGTGTGCACACAAAACCATTCCCTTCCCCACCACTTCCTCCCCCTGTCCAACAAGTCCAAGTTTCTATCCAAGTCAGAAAGGTTAGTGACCACTGTTGTAAAGCAATCCTGTGAAATCCTACCTTTGGGAAACTTTTTTCTTCTACAACTTCCACTTAACATTCTAGATCTCAATTAAGAATCTGTCTTCTAGGCATCTGTAAGTAAAATATCTTCCTATGACTTTGCTACTTTTCATGCCACCCTACCTAGAAAAGAAAATGTTAGACTATTGAGATTGATTTGTATTACTTTTGTTGGAAGATTTGTCTGCTCTCTTCTGTGAGAAGAGAACTATATTGGTTCTATTTCATACTTTATAATTTCCTAGAACAATAACATCAGCTCTCAATATTCACAGTCTGAAATTTGTAAATAAGGCTTCAGTTGCACAATGTTGATAGTGAGTGGCTCTTGCCTGAAATATAAGTGTTACTTCACTAATGTTGTCTGATTGGATCTACACCAGTTTGCCTGTATCACTTAAATAAGAGAGCTAAGAAGGCATTAGAAATAATCTGAGCTGTGGAATTTTGTAAGTTTAGAACATTTGCTCCTTTTGCCCTTAAAATAGACAGTTTGCCCTCAAAATAGACATTTTTTAAAATTTTCTGCAGGAACAATTCAGCAAGCAGAAATAAATACACTCATTGTTTACATGAATAGTGTGGCTGTGTGAACAGTAGGGCCATAGAGGTTTGTGTATATAAATTTTCATTCCCAGAATAATGAAGAAAGGAAGCTCTGAAGAGAAGAATGCCTATGAGTGAAAGAATAATATAATCAAAATATATCGCAATTTTTACACAAGAAGGAAAGAAACCAATTTCATTATTTTTTAAAATTACAAATCATTGCTGATTTCCTTTATTTTCCTTTTTTCTAATATGTGAAAATGTTATGATTATGATTAGCAAGGAGTTAGGACAATGTTTTTTCTGTCCTTGTTCTGCTTGAAAAATATGATACAGTGAATCAATTAAATAAATGAAATTTTCTTTTATTTATTTATTTATTTGTTTTTTTGTTTGTTTGTTTTAGATTTCAAGGAATAGTTACTCTGGTAGTCACATCAATGTTTAAGCACTCATGAATACTGTGTTATTCGATTTTTATTAGTGTTATTTCTATTATAGTAATGCAATTTCTTTATTCTTTTACAATTTGACTTGAGGAATATCTATTTTCTCTCACATTAAGATAGCTGGAGAAAAAGTGTACCTTCAAATGATATGAATTTTAATTCTACAATATTTCAAACAACTGTTTGACGTTCCCAGGGGAAGGAGCATTTTTTCAGGTTTGTCTAATAATGTATCTCTCTTCTGCAGATATTGATGAATGTGCCTTAAAGACTCACACTTGTTGGAATGATTCTGCCTGTGTAAACTTGGCAGGGGGATTTGATTGCCTCTGTCCATCTGGACCTTCCTGTACAGGTGATTGCCCTCATGAAGGGGGGCTGAAAAGGAATGGCCAAGTATGGACATTGAAGAAAGACAGATGTTCTGTTTGCTCCTGCAAGGTAAGTTCCTATGAAGTTTGCTAAACATTCACACCGTGATTTGGAAAGCCATAGTTCTTTTAACCATGGAATTTTAAATAGGTTATGATTTTCTGGATTCACATCGTGTCCTAAATAAACTTTTATGAAATACAGAGACTGAGTTCATACACCATACAATATACTGATCCAGAATTCAATAAATCATCTGTAGCTTCCTCAGTATATTTGCAAAGGGAATATGCTAGATCTGGTTATTTATTTATTTATTTATTTATTTATTTATTTATTTATTTATTTATTTATTTATTTATTTATTTATTTATTTATTTGTATTTTGCAAACCACCCAAGTCACAAACCAATTTTCCTCAATTCATGAAGTCTGTGAATATCTATCTCAAAATATTTATGTCAATAATATCATCTTGAATTGGCCACACTGTTTCTAACTCAATAGCAATTTGTTGGGATTACATACCCATATTTTTCAGAGTATAAAATGCACCAGAGTATAAGACGCAGCAAGGTTTTGAAGAGGGAAATTTAAAAAAAATTGCAATCTGCACACTTCTCAAAAACAGCCCATTTTTCGTGAAAACGGGCCCAAATAGCCTTTAGGGGGGTGCAGTGTGCTGCTGGGGGGGGGGAGGCCAAAAATGAGCAAAACATGGCCCATTTTTGTTTTAAAAAAGGGCATGGATAGCCTTTAGGAAGCTTATAGAGTGCTCCTGGGGGCTGGGGAGGATATAATTGAGCAAAAAACAGGCCATTTTTAAAAATTATTTCTGCCCTTCCCATCTCCCAGGAGCTCTCTAAAATCTTCCTAGAGGCTATCCACAGCCATTTTGGTGAAGGAGTGGGGTTTCAGGAGGCAAAAAAATGCTGTATTCAGTGTATAAGAGGCACCCAGATTTTCAGGCTCTTTTTTGAGGGAAAAAGGTGTGTCTTATACTCTGAAAAATAAAATACATGTTTTTCTTGCCATTTGGTGCATTAGAGAATTATGAAGAAACTACCAAACTACACTAATTACAACACTTTAAATTATGAAGTTATTACCAAATTAGGAGCTGACGTTGCAATGACATAACATGTGAGTTTGGAGCTCCAAGATTGCAGTCGATACTTTTGCCACTGGACGGTCCTTTTGGACTTAAACCGCCCAAAAGAGATGGTGACAGGGAAGAGTACATCCTGCTGATCTCAGGGACACCACAAAGTCCCTGATTGATCCAGGAGAATCTCTTATTGCCAGCGACAGAAGCGCAGCCATTGAAGCTGCTGAAGTTGGGACAGCTCTGGAACGGGAGGAAAACAGAAAGAGAAAGTGTGTTGATCTGGTGAGGAAATCTAATTATGATAAAAGAGACTATCCCCCCAAAATTAAAGCTAAATTAAATATGAAAACAGACGAGAGTAAGTGGCAAAATTAAGCTACATTAGACTGTTATCCTTTTTTTCAAATTTTCTTTTACGGATGGAACTTTTTGCAAATGTTTCCTATTCTTTAAATTGAACGGATTAGTTTTTCTTCTTCTACTTTTTATATTCTTTTTTTATACCTATGGATTAAAATCTTTTTCCTTATTTTTATAAAATTGGATTGGATGGGGTTTTTTTTTTGTTGCTCCATTTAAGAATTTTGTTTTCTTTAAGCCCAGTATATAAAGAAGATGTAAAAGGAATACAAAGAGGGCTGTAATAACAGAGGGAAAGGAAGTAACACTGCCACTTGGAGGCTTGGAAGGCTTGGAAATATTGTCTTTTCTTTTTTCTCTTTGATCATTTGACTTTGCATTTCAAGGTTCTTCAGCTTGTTTACAGAGAGTGATAGTTAGAAGATCATGGGTTGTTTATACAGGTGCTCTTCAGGAGCATTATTGGCAGCTGGAGTGGAGTGAAAACAAAGCCTTGTTTTGAAAGATTATAAATGAACTTGCTTTAAATTTAATAAAAAGTTTTGAATGCCAGAGTGGCAGTTTTTACAAGTTGGAAGAATGGTGCAACATGAAAAAGAAACCTTAACATTGCAAAAGATTATGTTTGAAATTCAAAAATTATTAGAAGTAACAGAGAAAATTGAGAAGAGATTGGAGAACATAGATCATAGAACAGTAAAATTTGATGGAAAAATTGAGGGTATTTATCAAATGAAGAAAGTGAAGGTCAGAGTTCTAAAAACTGAAGGAAAAAATAAACAAAGAGAGAAGAAAATTGTTGATATTGACAGTAAACTGAGTGTGGTTGGAAATGGAAAGAGTGGAATATGGATGGCAAGAGACATAAGACTGGAAAGACACAGGTTGATGTAATGAAAGCTTATAATAAAAAATTTAGTTAAATTTAGAGCATTATGTATAAAATGAAGTGATAATGGATATAGTTAAATAAATGATTGATAATGATCAAAATGCATATATATGTATTGGTTTGATAAGAGGAAATTTGATATAAATTGCAAATGGTGACTATGAAAGGTAGTTTAGAAACTGTTATTAAATATAACCATTTTTTATTTAGAACATGTTATAAAGATGTAATGTTACTGGATGATATTGAGAAAAGCTAATTATGTGGTTTTGCTTTAAATCTGGAATATTTTATATAAAAGGACATAAAAACAATTATAGTTAAATGAAGGTTGAGATATTATGATAGTAATATATATAAAAATATATTTGATTTAAAATATATGATTTGATATGAATTGTAGGTGATGACTGGGGAAGGGATGTATGGAAGTTTTTGGTAACAATCGACACAATTTCTACAATTTGTAATGGAAGATGGGTTTTGGGGTTTTTTGGGGGGTTTTGTCTGTGTTTATTCAAAAATAAAAAATATATTAAAAAATGAAGTGATTACCATCTTTTCCCAAAAATAAGACTTCCCTGGATAATAAGCCCAATTGGGCTTTTGAGTGCATGCGCTAAAATAAGCTCTCCCCGAAAATATTGCAACACAGCAGCGGCCATGAGGTGACCATGCTCGCCGCCTCCTGCACCTCAAAAATAATAAGACTTCCCCAAAAATAAGGCCAAGTGCTTATTTCGGAGGTCAAAAGAAAATAAGACCCTGTCTTATTTTCAAGGAAACACAGTAATTGAATCAAGAGTATTACATTTTATCAAATAATTCTAGTAAATTATGTATTTTTTCCTGCTGCAAAATGATTAAAATGCAGTCCTCTGCCTTTCACATAGAATAAAATCTAATAAAATGTTCAAGGAACAGGTCCCAGCTTATGAAAATTTCTGTGAAATCTCTAATTGACTATTACAGCTGTGTGTATGTAGAAAAAGATAGCCAATCCCTTGTTGATACTATCCAATGGCCTAAAATTGAGATATATGAAAAATAGCTTTTCTTCCTTTACTAGAAAAGTGAAGGACAAGAAATTATTGCAGCTATACAATCTTATAACTATTCAGTTTGAGTCAGCTTAGATTTAATTAATTACTAAATAAAAAGTATTTTTTTCCTATTCATGAGGGCAAAATATTTACTAAACATTAAAACTAACATCGTAATTAATTAACTGCTAATAATATTTGCTGCCTTTGATAACCTGAGACAGATTTATTTTACACTCTCAAAGAGCATTCTTCAAATCATATGAAATGATGATGATGATGATCATCATGATCATGATAATTAGATGTAGCAAGACTTCTCTTTAAGACTATTTGTTATAGTTGTTTTCATGGGCTAAACGCAGGAAGTCTAGGTTTTAGCATTAATTTTCTGTATTTAAAAATAATTGATGAGAAAAAAATGAGTGGATGAAAGTTTTAAATAGAGGCAGGTCAATTCTCCACAGCGTGATTCAGTCTAGTTCAACATGCTGCCCTTTATGGACATTTCAGATGCTTTATGTTCTGAATAATGAAATATTAATGTTAAGAAACAGGAACACAACAAAACACACATTTTTTCCAGACCCACATCTTGCTTCCAGGAGTATGTTATTATACTTTAAATATATCTTTCTTTATGGATAAGTGATGCTCCGTTGAACTTTACTTGAAATCTTCCAATTTATAGTCTCCTATTTACTCTTTTTTCTACCAGGTCAGAATCAGAATGCACTGAATCTCAAAAAATAACAGACATGTTTTAGGCATATTTACACTGTTAGAAAAAAATGCATATGTTCCATTAAATTCCTTATTTAGCATAAAATAGAGAACTAGAAAGCCAGTAAAGAAAGGAAGCATTACCTTGTGGACAAGCTTACATACTTTGCCCCAGATTTCCCATGTTTTTGACTAAGTTTTTGAAAGAAACCAATAATTAAACTTCAGCTAAGATATTTTACATAATTGGGGAAGTCTCCTTATATGCTTCAAGTGGAGACTGCAGTTGAAAGGCTTCAAATCGAAATTTTATTTCCTCCCCCCCACCCACTGTCCCTCTAAATGCATTTGTCTTTATTTGCTGAAAATTTCTATTTTCTACAGTGCAAAGTTATTTTATAGCTGGATCATATTAATACATATTAATATTAATTTTTACCTGTCTTTTACATTCAGATATTTCTCATTTTTTTAAATGGAAAAAAAGTGTATAGTTAGATGAACTCCCAATTACCTTTTGCTTTAACTAAACTTCATAAATATGAAATGTGTCATGCTTTTAGGGAAAAAATGTGCATTTTCTTTGGACTTTATTCCCCTTGGTGCAATCGAATATGCCTTATTTAACTACATACTTAAGTTGGATTTATACTAATAGTGGTTATTCTGTCCTCCTTCTGTTCCTTTTAGTTTATGCACATCTTAGATTATTTAGCAATTGATAAGGTTATTTTATAAATATATATTTGACACTCAAAGTAAAAAATCTCTCCCCCCTCTCTCTATCTTTCTCTCTAATATACATAATGTAAAATACAATAAAATTAATATGTATATTCATAGTAACAATGTATAAAATGTTGTTTTAAAAATTGACTTCTATTCAAGATATATTTATATACTTTGGTTCTCTGGTATATATCATTCCAAATATAGAAAGTACATTAACTTGTTTGCACAATACATTTAATATGTTTGATTTTTTATCACTTTATCATTAACTTTGTTTTAAATTGCAGTGTTCTTTTCTCCCCTTATTAGTACAAAGATAAATGTTTGTGGAAATTTGAAAAAAAGTATGCATTTCTTTCAAAGATACAGGAGTTTTTTTCCCCAACTTGAATTATTTTATATTTGATAAAATATTATGGTTAATAAAACACTCCAGTTCAAGCCTTCTGCTATGCCGAGATTATTTGTCACCACATGGTCACATATCTTCTACATGTTAATAATATACAATTACACATCTTGACTTTTGGCCAGATAGGTGATGAGGTGGAAGTACTGTTCCAGTGCCTGGATGTTGAAAGGCTCTGGTTGGGGAGAAACAGGCTTAGATTTAGCCCTAACAAAACTGAATGAATTGGGCAGTGGCAGGTTAAATGACCTGCCATTCACCTAATTTTGGATGGGGTGGCACTGCCCCAAATAGAACAGGTATGTAAATTGGGGATCTTTCTGGACTCTAGGGTCCTGTTACATCCTATGTGCCTTTCATCTTTTTATGGATCAGGAGGCCTTTCTTTGTTACTCATATCCTAACCAACTTCCATTTGGCCTAATGAAATAAGGTCTTCAAGAAGATACAAAAGCAGCTGTGAATGCAATTACAGGCATCCATGTAATACAATTACAGATAATTTTTCACCTCAGTGCCGCAAGAGTAGATCACATGGCAGGGAAGATAATTTGTAAAAGTGCAATTTTTTTTAATAAAAAGAAAGCATTCTGAAAATTAATCAGTAATATGTAAGATACAATGGGGATAATGCACATGACTCACCAGCGGAGAATAATTTAGTTTAGAAATCACTTGCTCAACCAAAACATTAACAAGACAACATCTCATTAATAGTCCTTTCAAGTAGAACCTCTTCTTACTTGGAGATGAAAAACCCAGCCAGGCAAGTACATATTATGCTTTCTTCCATTCATATAACCCTTTTTCTGATGTTTTGAAATTTCAATCAGTTTTTCTATAGACACCATCATTCTGCCTACATAGCAAAACCAAGCAACACCATACAGTAGATTGTTTTTGGTGGGAAGTTGTAATTGATAACAGTAGTGTTCTTTGATTATTTTTTTGCTTGCATATAAGTGCAGCTGCTGGATAAAAAAACCCTCTGGAACGCACACTACACATATAATCCACAGCTCTGAGAGTAACCCCAGTTTAAAAAAACTGGCAGCTGTGATTTCACATTGGTACATATATAATAAAAATAAATGAGTCTGATTGGTGCTTTTTTAGGAGGCAACTGGACTTCTTTGTTTTTTCTTTGAAGACATTTTGCTTCTCCTCTAAGAAACTTCTTCAGCTCTGACTGGATGTTGGTGAATAGAAGTATTTATAGTCCTTTTAGACAACTGGTCATTTGCAAATTTTAGAGGGTCATTGAGGCCACCTGGAGGTTTATCTGTGTCCTCAAGGTTGCCTGAGCAATGCTAATGGTTCCTGTAGTCTGCAATTTTTCTGGAAATCCATTCATACTCACACACCAATCACCCCAAATTGCATAGCTAAAATTCTGTAGAGATTCTCAATCATCCAGGTCTCGGTTGTCCCAAGGGTGCTTTTTCAGGAGGCAACTGGATTTTCTTGACAATAAGAAACTCCAGTTGCCTCCTAAAAAGCACTTTGGAACAACCATGACCTGGATGACTCAGAATCTCTGCAGAGACTGAGATAGAGTATTTAGTTTTCTTTTCTTTGGTCATATGTTTAAATGTTTCCTTAGCCTTAGGTCTCAACTCTATACTTCAGGCTTACCGATGTAAGCTAAACCAATAGTTGCAGGTGATGACTAGACCCTGCTGCTTTATTGGCTGAGCTGAAGAAAAAACTGAAAGAAGCAATCACCAACCAAAAAACAACAGCATAAGTGCAGCTTGCAGGATAATCAGAACGGCTATATTTTGTTTCACTTTTAAAGAAAACTAAAAACAAGGATGGTTGAAGTCACCACATTCAGAGGGCAAAATATTTCATCTATTTCTTTGTCATGGTAGATGCTGAACTTCAGTTTAATTGTGTTGTGTTATTTCTTGAACTAAGTTTGGCTGCCCTTTCAGATGTCCAAAACAAATATTTCATTAATGGAAGTGTTAATTAAGGATCTCAGTAAGACACACATTAAATAAATGGCAGTATAAATGCAACATCTAAATATGACTCGCTAACTCATTGTCAAACTCATCGCAATGAGTATATTCATTTATAACCTTTTATTTAGTGGCATTTGCTTTTATTGCTTCTTCATTTTTTTTAACAGGATGGCAAGATCTTCTGTCGAAGGACAGCTTGTGATTGCGAAAATCTCAGCGTTGATTTCTTTTGTTGCCCAGAATGTGATACCAGAGTGACCAGCCAATGTTTAGATCAGAATGGCCATAAGCTGTACCGAAGTGGTGACAATTGGACATATAGTTGTCAACAATGCCGCTGTCTGGTATGGAAGTAAAAGGGGAAAAAAAGTTTAAAGAGGCTTAGAGTTTCTAACAATAAACCATATTCTAGCGTTCAGAATGTTCATTATGAACAAGCCTGTTCTTTTTTGACACAACATTGCTATGTACTTTTTCTAATATCTAGCCTATTCAGATAGCTGTTGCCGAGAGATTTAATACAAAAGAGCATGTCTCCTTCAAAATTAAATCTATTGCAGTACAAACATACACATACCAGCTTAAACTAATTATTTATTGAGTTCAACGGAGCATGCTCTTAGGCAAATGAATATAAGGATTGCAGATTTAATCATGTCTCTCAACAAAAAAAAATGGACCTTAAGTAATATTCTGAACAATCAGATTTCCATCTGATATAATGCTAAACCAAGTGGTAACAAACCTCAGCAGAATATTTCTTATTTGAATGTCACACAATTTCTTATCCCAATCAAACCAGGACAATTGCAGCTATTTAATACATTCAGAGTCTTATACCAGTTTCTTTGTTCTTGGCTCTTGATTGATCAAGGGCTTGTTTAAAATAACTACTCAGTACTCCTAAGGGATTCCAAGGAGCCGTTTTTGCTGCAGTTTTTGATTCCATACTAGGTCGACAGAGTGAGGATAATGCTGTTCCTAAATGATACAGCATTCTGCAAATGACTTTAAAATGAAAAATATAATTAATGTAACATTTTGTCACTTATAATAGAAACCAGAATTGCTCATATTGGGAGTCCAAATAGAACAAATTCCTCAGATAGTACATTATAATAGCAGGAAGTATAATGTGCACATTTCCTTATTACATGAAGATATTTGATGGTATACTTTTTCAAAATTGTTTGGAAAGTTCTGAGTTTGAGTAAAACACAGACTACAAAATAACACTTAATCTCTATAATGTAAATTACTGCTTCTTTAAAGAAATGATAATATTCCTTATCCTAAAATCTTAGAATGTTACAGTTGGGATTCAGCCAATTCAGGCCTGTTCAGGCAAACTGGTTGTTAAATTGCTGACTGGCCACACCCCTTCCTGCCCCGCCCCATCCAGGAGTCTCCACATGCCCCATTTTGGTTCCCAAGTAAGTGCAGGGAGGCCTACTAGGCCCAAAATGGGGCACAGGGGAAGCATGGGATGCAGACAGCCAAGTGCTGCATGTCACAGCCCCTGGCCATGCCCACCATGTCCACACCCACCCAGATTCTACACTGTATCATTTGGTTTGCCAAATTATATAATAGGATATGTACTCTGTGTGTGTGTGTGTGTGTGTGTGTGTGTGTGTGCGTGCGTGCGTGCGCATTGTCAATTATTAGCATTCATCAGACTTTATACTATGCACCAAAGACAAATTCCTTTTGTGTCCAATCACACTTGGCCAATAAAGAATTCTATTATATTATACTCTACTCTAGCACATTTTTAACATACTATACAGACATAACTGAGTTAGAATTTTTTCAGTGATGCAATTAGAAATATGTATGTATGTATGTATGTATCCAATTTTGTCCTGGTTTAATATAATTGTTGGGTCAAGATTGCAGTCTAAATATTTTTTTGATAATTATTTGATTATAACATTAATATTTTGATTGCAGAAAAAGTTGTTTTTGATGTTTTCTGCCTTTCATGTGTGCCAATTTTTGTGTTGATGGATCTATTTTGCTTTTCCTAGGAAGGTGAAGTGGATTGTTGGCCACTTGCGTGTCCAGCCCTGAACTGTGATTACACAACAATGTCAGAAGGAGAATGTTGCCCTCATTGTGTCAGTGACCCTTGTTTGGCTGATAATGGTATATATGACATGCAAAAAACCTGTCTAGATGACTATGGAATAACACGATTAAGTGGCTCAGTATGGACAATGCTTGGATCGCCTTGTACTACCTGCAAATGCAAGGTATTTATATAGTGGTAAAACGTGCATAAAGTGTATATGAGACAGAGTTTTCTTTTTAAAAGAACTTTAATTTCAAAGAGAAATAATGTGGGGGAGTACAATGAGTATACCATAATAAAATCATGCAAAACCTATTTTGTGCTTATTATACTGGGAACCTGAACCAGAACTATTCAATTGTTCTTTATAACTTTAAATTAGTATTCTTATACTTTGCAGAGTTTTTAGATATGCATACAGGATAGTGACATTTATTATAGGCATGCATTTTAGTCACATATACTGTAACATATGCCTAACTTTTAGGCATAAAAGTAGGTAACATAAACCTAACTTTTAGTGAATCCAAGTTGTGGATGCCATTTATTTATATTAAATTGGCAAATGGAAGAAACCTCTCTTTTTTCTCTAAAAATGGTGAATCATGAAGAACAAAGGTCAGGGAATATATGGCTTTCAAGTGATATTTCCAAATTAATGAGGAGATGGTGTTGTTGACCCCTCCCCCAATTTTTAAAATTAATCATTAAAAATAAATAGATATTAAGACATTAATGTCAGTAAGTGTACAGAGAAATTGTGAAAATTGTACAATTAGCACTCAGTGTATCATTGATAAAGGATTAATCATAAAAAGCAGAATGCATTGAGTTAACAAAACAAAAAAAGGATTTTAAAGATCTTCTTAATTCACTGAACTGGTTGCCAATCTTCCTATTTATTTAAAAGTAAATTATCTAATAGGAAAAAAAATAAGCCAAGAAAACAGTGAAAACAGTGAAAACATTATTGAGTAAATACTTGATGTCTTACTTGCCCTTCACTGTGCTCCATTCTGTTGACATTAAGGAGTTTTAAAATCCTGGCAATGATAGAAATGTCCACCACAACAATCTAGTTTTATTCAGAATTAGGTGGCAGATGCTATTCATTGTTTATCCAAAGGACTGTGCCCATGTTCATTATAAATCCACAAGACTGGACTCAGCTCTATTTTCTATTTCTGTAGTGGAGGAAAACCCTGCAAAAACAAAGACTAAAAAATACCCATACACTTTTTAATAATGTCTTATATAACTTGTAGTCTTTTAAAAGGTTGTAAGGCTTGGCTGTGGCCCCCAGCAAGCTAAATTAATTTTAATAGAGAATCATAGAAGAAAGAATGTTTCTGAAAATATCCATGTGTAATTCTTTAAGATTAAGTATATTTTATCTGACTTCTTGAGCATAAAAATAATGCATCCATCCTGACAGTATGTTAACTGAAACAATATAGCACCTTTATTGTTGCCAATTTGCCATTGAAATAAGAACACAAGAACTGTACTGAATTCATCGAAAGCTAACCCTATGGGAAGACATACAGGAACAGAATAAATTGCATTTCGTTTTTATAACATAATGCTTGTACTTCATATGTCTGATTTCCTTTTAAACCAATCTAAGTGAGTTGCTTTCATTATATCATGGGATAACAAATTCCAGATGTCCATTGAATGTTATGTGAAGAAGGCCTTCCTTTGATCTGTTTTATTTTTTAAAATATTTAGCTATTTCTATCATTACTCTACTGAAAAAAAATATAAAAAAAGTTCAGGTAACCTCTTTCTTTATACCACCTATACTTTTAGAGTATTTTGCCAGTTCCCCTTATTTCCATTTATCTAAATCAGAGTACCAATAATGGGGTAACACAGAGATACTTTGGTTCCCCTTTTGTATATCTTTTCCAGATTGACATCCTGTTATATATGCCCCATTCTTTTTTTTCTTTGCAGATAGTAACTTATAACTGCAGATAGCAATGTTCTTTGTGTAAGAGGATTTGGTCATATGATTTCTTATATGTGTAGAGAAAGGACAAATTTACAACGTTCTTCCTTCATGAATGAATGAAACAAAAATCTTAACAGAAAAGTGAAAATGCTTGTTTGATCTCTCTTATATTAGAAATAGATTTACAAATGTTCATGTTAAATATTCAGGTTGTTAGTGTCCATATGAGAAGATTTATTTTCTTCACTCGTATTACTAGTATTAATTCCTCCTTTTTATCTTTTTCTTCCCATCCTACACAGAATGGAAATGTCTGTTGCTCGGTGGATTTAGAATGTCTTCGCAATAACTGAAGTATTAAACTGGGACAATCCTTTTTGTGAGGAAAACTGATGCAATTTTCCACTTTCCAAACAAATGCAGTGTAAGTAAGAGGTGGAAGTTTTGTACAACAGACAATGATCAAAGTCTCCGAGGAAGATATTTGAGAGTTGCCTTTGGGACCTATCGCTACACTTGCTAGGCTTCTCTCTACTTTTACAGTAAAATGCATATAAATCAATGGTTGTTAAAAGTTTTGAGTGTTGTAAATTACACCCTTTTTTGTCAAATCATTTGCAAATGCATTAAAATTATTCCATCAGTAAAATGCAGTGTATTGATTTGTTTAATTTTGTAGAAAGATCACAATGGAATTTCCTGTTTTATTTTAGGTTTAGATCAAAGTTCTACAAAATAAGGCTGCCTGTGGTTTTGTCTCCTATTATTGGCTATTTACTTCGGAGGTCCCTGTCAGATGTATTTATGAAAATATGTATGTATGTACAGTCAAATTGCACAGTACTTATATTTCATAGCTGTCAAACATTGTAAAACATTCCAAGGTACATTGAACTTCTACAGGCTGAAAATAATCGAATCCCAGCCTATCTTTATGAAAATAAATAAATAAGAAGGAATAATGTCAAAAGTTTAATGAAGTGGCAAAAAGCACTTTGTTTTGCAGACAAATGAACTAGCAGCAAAATTTCAGAGTGGAAGAAGAAATAGAGCATTATATTGTTTTCATCAGTAGTGATCATGAGCTTCGTGAGAACTCCAGGCCACATTAAGTTTAGCAAAATGGTGTAGTTTACAAATCAAACAATAAATATTGAATGTAGATGGAATTCATACAGGGTTGTGTAGCATTCAATAAAGCAATCAAAGGGCTTTACATTTACAAGATTGTACGTGAAAAGTGATTTTTTTTTGCATATTATTTACACCAATGTACTTGAGTTTATAATCTCTCTCCTGATTAGTTGTTTTGGTGTAATAACATCTACCATTCTCCATCACAAACAATGTAATGAACAAGTTATTCATCTGTTTCCATGTTACAAGTTGTAAGAAAGATGTAAATGTCACTGTAGTTAACTATAATTTCAGTAGATCATATTAGGCAGAGTAGTAGCCTCCTGGTTCCAATTTTCTTTCAGTGTAATACATTGACCCCTTGCCTCTATTATTCCTCTTCTGACACTCACCCAAATGTAATGTATTAAGTTACTTGTCTGTAAAATGCTACTTAAAATCATAAGCTTGGGCCAAAATTGTAATTAAACATTTGAACTGTGTGTAAAAGTTAAGCTTGAAGGAGAGGTAACTGCTGTGATTTTGCTAGGCTAAGGCTTTGATATTACTAATACAAGTCCTGTCTCAGCCTAGAACTGAAAGCTGCTGATATTCAACTGGTTTCCATGCACAATTCTCCTCCTTCTGCATAGCATATACCGTACAATGTATGACTGTATGAGAACTGAAAAGTGAAATCTCCTGCACAGCCACAAGAAATGCTGAACCAGATCTTCAAATCTGTAAATGATGCAATATGGCACATCTAAAAAAAATAGTAATCACTGGATATAAGTGAAAGGAAGACAAAGGTTCCACTCTCCACAAAGATTACCTTTGAAATGGAAGCTTGCCTTACGTTAGCAAAGGGATGCAGCCATGGTTGAAAGTGACCAGGCAGGCAAGAGGTGGAGGCATTTACTGTAAATGATGCAAATAAGTGGCTAGAACAGAGTCTGGAAAAGGATTGGAAGCTTCTTCCTCCTGACTCATTGAGGGAACGAAGTCCACAGATGCAGCGTCTCTTTTTCCCCTTATTTTTCTAGAACCTCAGGTTCAACATGCAAAGGCAGAGACTGGCACCCACTTGCAATTCATGCCCCCTCAGACAGGATGCTTTTGCCTCCTTTCCCTTGAACAGCTGTTAGCATCTGTAGAATTTCATAAAGACATAAGAATATTTTAAAATCTTAAGCATTCATACCTGGTAGGAATTGTTTTCCTCCCGCAACACACACACACACACAGACACACACGAAGAGAGAGAGAGAGATTTTTTTTTCCTTCCCTTTCCAGTTGGACCTACCCCTTCTTCATTCTGTTCATTTGGTTTGGTTTTTCATGGTTTCTCCTGGAACGAGAGAAGTTTTATGCTGTTTTAACTGTGTCTGGTGTCAGTATCCATGTATAAAAGAGAATAGTTTGTATATGCAAATAAGGGAAGCAATTAATTTTACAAATCAGTGCCTTACTTTTCAGGCAATTAATTTTATTTGGTAGTTACTAATTCAATTCATATGAATTTAGTTTTTTGTCATCATCCTAACCTTTTTGGGGAATGTGGGGTCTGGCCTTTCTGACACACATTCACACATGCAAACATGTCTTTCTCACATACATCTATGGTTAAGGCTGGAGCAGGCAAATCCTAGATTTCAGCTGCATATTGGGCAGGGCAAAGAAATCAGGCAAGGCATAACATCTGTAAATTGCTTTCAATCTTTCCTTCTAGCCAATTTTCCTTGTTTTCGACACACATACATTAAATTCATACGTCTGCCTTTTGGGAAAAGTCCTTTGTTGCATCCTGACATTCCTATAAAGCAGAAGGAAGGTGGCTTGTTGGCACTATTGCCCCTGTCTTGAGTCGCTGTGTTTTCAAAGCATTTGTGGTCTTTATTCTGCTTCATTATCTTTTATTATCTTTGATAAAACTTGGGGGACTATTCAGAACGAGATCCTGCACAGAAGTGCAAAATGTTTGAAACCAAGAAAAAAAAACTGACTCATTAAAAAAAAAACCCAAAAGAGTGGTCAGTATGACAGAGTGGTCTGCTGGGATGGGAGAGAGGAGAGCAGCTTGAAAAAATAAAGATGGCTGCCACAGATGTGCAATTGCAATCCCACCCACCTTTTAACACTTGTCATATATATCAATAAAATGAGATAGAAATTTGCACAATCTTTTTTGTATAATTTTTATTAAGTTTTTTAAAAGATAATTTAAAACGAATTCAGAACAATATCAAGAAAAAAAGGTAAATAAGAAATGAAAGCAAAAGCTATAAATGCAAAAAAAGAGGGAAAAAATAGATAAGAAAAGATGCAAACTTCCGATTTTCTTTACGGCAGCTATAAGTACAATAATTTCCAGTTAAATTTACTTCATACTCTATGGTTACAACTCTCTTGTTTCTATAATTTAATCTCTCTAAACTCAAAACTATATTTCATTGGTCTATTTCTTCTCTTTTCATTCAAAAAATAGTTTCCAATCAGATATTGTGTCTTCTTTGATCAAAGAACTCCCTTCTCCCATCTCAGCAAATTCACCCACCATTACTCCATTGTGGTTATGATTAGTCTTTCTGTATTTCTGTATACAACAATCTCACTCCAGTTATCATGTACAAAAAAAAATCCATGTGTCAGCACCTCTTCATTGAGTAATTAGGAAAGAAGACCACGAGACTCCATAGGTAGAAATCAAGTGTACTTTTACTAATTATAAATGATTAGAAGCGTAGCAAAGCGAAGACTGACTATTTAGGCGCGAAAGCGATTGATATATAAAATAACCCATTCCCCACCCCTTGGCATCCCCGTTACAGTCCAATCATAATTCTCCTAAGTGTCAGGTGTGAGATAACTTCGAAAGGCATCACCAAGATGGAATGTCAGTGCCGTTAGCCTTGGCGGGAACCTCCTCCGCATGCGTAGTCCGACAGGCAGCAGAACTCCAGAATCTTCCTCCAGCACAATTAGTAACCCTTCCCAAATCCCTCCCCGTTTCATGGCAGCCGAAGCAGCAGCAAAGCAGAGGCTGACACCATGACTTTTTTCCAGTTGGAACTTTACACAATCTTGTGTGCCATCATTACTTTTTTTGTCTTTACTGAAGATGCTTTCATTTGGATACCGATAAGGAAGAAAGGATAGGCAGCATCTGGCTCCAAATAGGTTTTAAGAATCACTGTGCTAAAGAGATATTACTTAATATTATGAAAGGCCTAGGATTATATGCACACTGTTTAATCTACATTAGACATCAACACTTGCCCAGATATATGTGATAACACTGCAATGCAACATAAAATACTCTTGATCCAATAGCTTTGATGCACACAGTAGAATTATTCAGTGCATTGTTTACTTCAGTGAATTCAATGAAGTGAATTCCCTTCATACATAAAATGAATGTAAATGTACAATTCCTCACCACTGAAAAAAAGTAAAAACAAAGGCAGCCCAATGTATGTAGGACTCCATCTTTGCTTTTCATTTTAAAACTTTCTTCCCTCTTGACATACACTATGTATTGATTATATTTGCATTGTTTAACAATGGTATTATAAACTGTGTTTTTTAAAATCCTCAAAGGACATTTGTAAACCATGCCATTAAAGCATTTTGTAAATCATATTGTAAAGCCACTGATAATTCAACTGGAGGAAATGAAACCATGCTTTGGGATGTAAAGGGGAGTGATTTAAAACTTGTGGCATCTAAATAAACTCCTGAATACAGACCTCCCTGCCTCCATAGTTTTGTTTCAAGCTTAGCATGTTCTGAATTTTGGAAAATTCCAAATCTGGGAACAATAATTTTAAAAGCTCTTTCTTGGATATCTGGTTTGCTTATATCTCAGAATGGTGTAGAGGAATAATAGACCTGAAAAAAAGGTAAGATACTGGTAAGATTTTCTGATCCTCAACCATTCAAGTGGATTGGATTGGATTTATCACATTTATATGCTGCTCTTTTTCCCCGAAGGGGACTCAGGGCGGCTCACAATTCAGTCAATGAAGGGGGTACAGACAGGGGGATAAAAAGACAAACATAACAATACAAAATTTAAAAACACACAACAACCATACCATTCGAGAAGGGGGGCAAAAGCTCTTTAGCCCCAGGCCTGTCAGAACAGCCAGGTTTTAAGGGCTTTGCGGAAGGCCTGGAGGGTGGTGAGGGTTCGAATCTCCACGGGGAGCTCGTTCCAGAGGGTCGGAGCAGCCACAGAGAAGGCTCTCCTCCAGGTAGTCGCCAGTCGGCATTGGCCGGCAGATGGAATTCGGAGGAGGCCTAATCTGTGGGATCTGATCGGTCTATTGGAGGTAATTAGCAGCAGGTAGTCTCTCAAGTACCCAGGTCCAATACCATGAAGGGCTTTATAAGTGACGACTAGCGCCTTGAAGCGTATCTGAAGACCAATAGGCAGCCAGTGCAGCTCGCGGAGGATAGGTGTTACGTGGGTGAACCAAGGTGCACCCACGATCGCTCGCGCGGTTGCATTCTGGACAAGCTGAAGTCTCCGAATGGTCTTCAAGGGATGCCCCATGTAGAGCACGTTGCAGTAGTCCAGTCTAGAGGTCACAAGGGCACGAGTGACTGTTTCCCCAAGTGCATTTCCCCATGCACCATACTTTGGAGTGAATGTAGCATATGTAAATCAAACATTTTTTTTAAAAAATAATAATCCCTGTAGTATAGGGATTAATTAGATTTGGCTTCATGTCTCTACTCAACTACAGAGTTTCTCAGTGACCTTGGGTTCACATTATGGAGTTGCAATAATAACAGTTGTAGGACCCTATTTATTATTGGGGTGTTATTGGGGTTGGGGTTGGACTAGATGTCCTATAAAGTCTCTTCCAACTCTGTTAATCTGTTAATCTATTACTCTGTGTGACAACTATTTTTTTTAAATGCCACTATTAATAATTATTAAAGGAAAATACCACCTCAATCTTTTTTATTAGAACCAAAATAAATAAATGTCAGCATTTGCATAATATTGGATATACATCAGTGAATATTTTTTTATAAATTTCAGTAATCTAGTATGAACTGAAACATCTTCCAAAATCTTTTCAAAGAGCTTGAGAGACAGCAGAGTATAGTAATTTAATGTTGGGCTAATCTATACCAGTATTTTGTTTTACCTTTAATGTAATCTCTGGTTTATTGTTATGCACTGAATATACTCTTCAATCCATTTTGAAGTTGTAGTCTATTTTGTTCTATTTCTTTTACAACAACTTTGTTGATGATTGAAATGCACATAATATCATAGCAAATCCCTCTTTCCTATCTTCTCTGACTAAAGCAGAGGAACTATGTTCCATGAGCAGAAAAATAATGTTCTTTAAGGCTATTTTTCACTGTGTACCAACATATTTATACATCTGTGAAAAATGTTATGATATTCATATACATATGCAAAGATATGCCCACAATTACTGGATTTGGGGAGGGACCCCAAGAATAAAATGGGCAAGGGGGGGGGAATAAATTGTCCTTATTGAAGTCTACTTTAAAAAAAAATGTTTTGCAAAATAATCTCCATTCTGCAGCACTGGTATTGAAGCATAAAGTCACCATATATGTCCACACCCATGTACATTAAATAGACAGACTTCTTACTCCTCTCCCAATTTCAGTATTTAGTTGGCATTTGTTGGAACTGGTTTCCCGACAATTAAAATACTATGTATTGTTATGTGTGGTAATTATAAGTACAGTGGATAGTATTATGCATTCATTAATATACACTCCCAGACCAGAATTGTACTTTAAAAGGATCCAACACAACGGTGCTTTACAAAAGTTCTAGCATAGATCCTGTGATAGATATTCTATAAGAATGCATGAAATTAATTCAGGCCACAATTGAATAAAATACAATACAAGATACAAATACCATGTCATGTTAATTTGGCACATAGTAGAAACATACCTGAATTTACTCAAATTTACAATTCATGTTTTCAGTGAAATGGGATAATTTGCCCTGACCAACTTGTCATGGCTAACTCACCATGACTAATTCACTGCAGGACAACTCACCACAATCAACTTGCCATGGGATCACCCACCACAGGACAATTCAATCATTCAATTTAATTATTTAAAATAATTTTTAAAATAATTTTAATTTTTGTTATTCACATTTCATTTTGTCCCTCCTTTAGCATCCTTTCTGTAATGATTCTATTCCACCGTTTCTTCAATATTAGAGCAACCCTTGTAATGTGGCCACTCGTCCCCTGGCCTGTTGGCTAGGGATGAGATGTCTCACGGCAAGTTGGCCATAGCGAGTTGGCAGCAGTGAATTGGCCATGGTAAGTTGCACTGTACAGGGCAACTCTAAATCCAACTAGAGAAGCAGCTCCTTGTGTACATCAAAATATTCAACCAATTAATTTAGTACGTCCAATGGCTGTACATCTTTTTCTGTCTTAACTATGTATTTGGCAAACATCCCCTGTACAGACCGCCATTAATGTAGAGATGGGCAGCCTGCAGCCTAAGAATATCTCATAGCCCCTGGCAAACCCTACAGTTGATCCATGGAAGTATAGCAGTAACCCAGCCAATTTTCTGAGGTGCAATTTTGTTCAATTTTGAGGGCTTTTATGGGAGTGAATGGGCCCTCTTCCCCCTCTCCATTCCATCAAATTAAATGAAAAATGGGAACAAAATATTTGGGCCCATTTCTCCTAGTGCATCACCATAGATTCTTTGGCAGCTTGCCAACTAGCCGGGAAACACCGTGCAGCCTCAGATTTTAAAAAAGTTGTCTGTTCCTCCATTATAAATAAATGTGATTAAAGTCAAAATCCAGCATAATAAATATCCTGCTCCTCCTCCTTTCTTCACTATATTTCAAAGTCTCAGACAAGATTCTACTATAGTTGCTAGAGCATATGCTAATCTGTTGGCAGGTATTTTTACAACTACAGATAGGTATTTTTATAAAATGAGGTGAAGAACGATATTCAATATTTTTGAGAGATAGCCCTATTTTTGAGAGATGTAGAATACATCATAAATAAGCAGTAATTTGAAGAAATAATTGCTCAAATACTTTTTAAAAAACTTTCAACATTTTCAGCATGACTATTCATTTTGTGTATTAACTTTATGCATGCAACATGTAACTGAATATGCATGATTTTCACCATAAATAAATTGCAACTAATTTTCACGTCCCACCATAACTTGCTGATAGTGATGTTTCCTACTTAAGTTTGTTAAATGGCATGCATAATGAAAGGCATTATAAACTATACTGTGCTAGAAGTAAATTGCAACTTCTATTAGGAAAGCACAGAATAGCAGGGCTTGTATGCCATCATTAATTAGAAGATCTGAAAATCACACTTCACACAATTCTATATATTTTGTAGGAATCTGAATGTTTTGAAATATGAGTTGCTATTTGGAATATATTTATGGTCTATAAATGGAACTGATTTTTTTAAAAAGCTGAGTTTACAAAAAATTAAAATCACCACAATTTGAATTTAACATGAGCATAAAAAGACTAATAGTTATAGCCTGGAAGCTCAAGCTAGATCTACCTCTGCATCCAGAGGTGCTCAAGGTAGTCTTATTCATTATGGTAAGTAGTCAATATAATGACTATAGACTTTTCACTTTTGATTGGAACTTTCATACACTATTCTGTTTTGGAGTAGGGACATTATACAAAATGCAAACAGACAGTAAATTAAAGAAATTAAATCTAGAAAATAAGAGATAAAGGAATTAAACTTAAATCTATTTTATTCATCATACTTTTGAACTTTTGCAAATCATCCTTGCCATCCACCGTCTACAGGATAAGTCTTACATTGTTATTGCAATGTGGGGTTTTTTTAGAAATCATCAATTTTATCCAACCAATATTTTTTTAGATTTTTCTATCCATACACTCTTTTATATGTTTACTTTAAATATCATTTTTATTATTCTTTCTATATGACTAGACCATTTCAATGTGCTTTTACACTGATCATTCACTTTTATATTCAATCTGTATTCATTCAGCATCTATTTATTTTTGATCCTATCTCTTCTTGTTTCACCACACACATTTCTGAAGTAACAAATGGCTACTGCAGTCAACTTAATTTTAAGTTTCTCTTAATATGATTTGGACATTTTGAGAATAATTCAAATAATATCTGACCTGTGAAACAAATAAAAAAATATAGGCTACTGGTCCAAGTGGCTCAGCTAGACCTTGCAGTGATTTTTTGTTCTTCTCTGATAGCTACATGGTGGGTCAGTGGTTAAAGTCCCTGAGCTTGTCAGATGGAAAGCTGATAGCCTGGGTTTGAAACCCAAGTGCCGCATAATGTGGTGAGCTCTTATTACTTCCCCCAGCTCCTGCCCACCTAGCAATTCAAAATCATTCAAATGCAAGTAGATAAATACATACCACTTTAGTGGGAAGTTAACAGTATTCCATGTGCCTTGGCATATAGTCATGCTGGCCACATGACCATGGAAATGTCTTTGGATAATGCTGACTCCTTTGGCTAAAAAACAGAGATAGGCACTACTCCATGGAGCCGGACACAAGTAAAGGGAACCCTTTACTTCTATCTTTAAGATAAATAGTTTATTGAGTCAAGGAAGAAAATAAGACAAAATTATTTCAAGTATATTCAATAAAGAATTGCCAATGTTTACACCTCTTTTTTAAAAATATCCCTTACAAAAATGTATTTTTATGATACCTGATTATAGAAACTTTGCTTTTGCATAAAGATTTGATTGAAATTAATAAAGAATGAATTACCTGAATAGCTTGATCCTTTTAATAGCAGTAGCGTTTGGATGTGTATATGGCCCCATAGGGCTTTAAAGCACTGTCTGGGCAGTTTACAATGTAAATATTATTTGTGTATTTTCCTCAATAATCTTGGTTCTCATTTTATCAACTTCAAAAGGATGAAAGGATGAGTCAATCTTGAGCCCCATCAAGATCAAACTGCAGGCTGTGGGCAGTGTTTATATGTAATACTGCAATTTAACCACTGTACCATTTGTTTTTGTAACAAATACCTTGCTCCTGCAAGGATAGCCAATCTGTTTTTCTGTTTGTTTTGTGTCAAGGACCTAGGAGTATTTGGCAGGAGGTACAACAAAATAGCTCTCTTCCTTACAAAATAGCAAAATAATGATCTGGATACAAAAATGGGGTTGTTCCCTACTGCCTCTGGTCAACAATATATTTTATAGATACTGTATATTGCAAATTCACTTTTCTCTAGACATCATTAAGTTTTTGGAAACAAATTTGACCACGGACACTTTTGCAATTAGAAGCAATCAAACCTTATGTGTGATATTTCACACATAATACTTCAATGTAGGTTGATTTCCCTGCATAGAGAGAATGTGGTAAAAGAAGACTATAGCTGCATAATTAGGGTAAACATGTTGATTTTTGATAGTAAAACCTTCTACAAAGTGTTTATGACTCCTCAAGGCCAATTATATTTAACCAGTCAGTCACAAAAGGCACACCAGTCTTACTTGATAAATGATTTTCAAAGCCAAGGCACTTCACTGGGTTTCCAGTGAAAGAGATGAAATACTCAATTTATTTATACTGCTCGCTGGAGACCCCTTAGCCTCACAAAAGAATTTAGCTAATCGATTTAGAGTGTTCTGGTTCCTCATGATTTTTAATAGATATTTTACCTAGACAATGTTCTCGATTTCAGGAACTGAACTCTGAACTTAAACTCAGATCTGACAATGTATTGCTCAAATATAGATGTTCCCTTGTTCATTCAAATTCAATCATTGAATTAAAGTCCACATACTGTAAGAGACTATGAGGCATCAAGAAAGTAGTACTTGATGTATGAGTTGCCTCGGTTGTAACTTTTTATATTGTGATGTTCCTTATGTTTAACAATTCATATGAAAATATGACTTGATTATATGTTGGTAGGACTTTGCTTTGCAAGCCACATCTAATCCCCTGTTAGGCATCTTAGATGAGCATTTCCCCCAAAACTGTTGCCTTGATCACCTGAAATCATTATGTGCCACAAACTGCTCTCAGTTGGAGACTCAGGTGCATCATGATGGAATGACTTAAATTTAATAAGATACATAATTAGCAGGTCATTAACAACATCAACAACAAGTGAGGAAAGTCTACCGAGCAAAACTGCAGTATAACTAGAATAAAAGCACTATTAGTAATAGTAATCTAAAATGTTGTTTTTTTTTAAAAAAAAAAGATAATTTTGTGTTTCTTAGTGATTAAACTGCTAAATTCTGCATAAGTAGAGGAAGCAAATGAATTAAAATATTTTTATTGTAAAAATGGAATAATTATTTGTGCAACTTAACCAAATTATTTCTAGCAAGAGGCTGATAAAGCAATCTGGAAGACTGATTACGCAGCAGTTCCTGAGAACTAAGGAATCAGATATGACACCAATGATTTACAAATGTTTTTCCAAGGGCAAGAACTTTGATTAAGAAAATACACTCTAGATTAGGGGCAGGCATAAGAGAAGAACTAAAATGAGCAGTATTGATATAGTTTGGAAAGGCCCCTATTCTTCGGTCTAAAAAATGTGATATAAAAATAGTGTTATCTTTTGCAGTAAAAACAGAAAGCAACCTGCACTGCTGCTCAACACTGTCATCTCTTTGCTAAATGAAGCTATGCAAATGTGGCCTCAGTGGGTGGCCTTGGGTTACACATGCAACATCCCTTTCATCCAGGTGGCATATGTTTGTGAAAAGAAGCTTCTGCATAGATGGGCCTCCTAAGCAATAGCAGGTGACAATCAGTGATAACTTGGTATAATTTAGCTTTTTTGGGATCTAAAGAGCTGCAACTGACTTTCATTGCCTATTAGGGTATCTTCATTCCCTGACTGATTTAGGGGAAAGCATTTTAAATCACTGATTATGTTAGTGCACTATACGGAGAATGTTTTGATTCAATGTGCAGGATTCTGACTGGTAGCTTCATTTCTCCATTTCCCTTGATTTGACTATACATAAATTTTAATGGTGTTCCTAACCAATCAGACCACCATTCAAAGAAATCCAAATGAGCATGATAAAGTCTTGGAAGGCAGTACTTTTCTTCATTAACAGTAGAAGTGCAGCCCAACCCACAAATGTTTGAGCCTCTATAATTCACAGATTTGTTCCAGTTATCCCTTTGCGATGTATTAATAGAGTACCTATAACAGCAAAGAAGAAGGGTGTCTATCTAGGAGGCACTAACTGTTTCCCCAACTCTTTAGAGACATAACTATAACATATGAAATGCTGGTCCTATTCTTTTGAGACTATCCATCTAGGAAGAATTTGTGCTATGACAGTCAGCAAAATTACAAAAGCCACTTAAAGAACACTCAGGTATTTAAGGTTATCGTTTCTTAGTTATTTGCACTAATGTACAAATAAAACATAAAATTCTTCAAGCTGGAGGACTACGGAAGATTCCTTGGGCTCTTTCCTCTGGGAAATGTTGTGAAGATCAAGAATAGACCCCACAACCACATTTTCCTATGGGTTTGATTTGCAATTCTTCTGGAGAAAGGCTGGTTTTGGCAGTCACTCATCCTTCACAATCTCATGTAATGTGCTTGAAATGTGTATTGTTGATGTGGGAAAGGTGACAGGTTCTTCCTCCTCCTCTCCTTCTGTTTTGGAGCTATGTATGCAAATGCCAAGTGGTGCACATGCAGATCTTCATATGAATATGTATGCAAAGGTTGTATCAAGTGCAGGAAAGCACAACTTATTATGGTATTGTCTAGACTACTGAGCTAATGCAAGACCTTGCTTACAGAACGCTTGTTTACCCTCTTGCAAGAAGATTGAGCTGCCAGGCCATCAGGCCATTTATATAACACATTTTTAAATTATTATTATTATTATTATGTTAACTTTCCAGTTTGTAACCATCCAAGTTAAGACTGCAATCTAGCATGTGTTACTGATAGACTTCAAGCTTGCCCAGAAATACAGTGTGTTCATGTCTTTTCAAAGCTACAGTTCATCTGAGTGCATCTGAAATTAGGGAGGTGACAAGCTACTTCATGGGATTTGGATTTAGAGTTGATGAGTAAGACATCAGTTTTATCACAGACTGAGTCTTGCAAATCTCCCACCTTCTGTTCAGCTAAGGACCCAAACCCAGCTCTGACTATCTCTGATAATCCTTTGAAATCAGCAAATGGCTTAGGTCACCAAAGCTGAATGAAATTTCTACCAAAGTAATGTTTTCATGCAAGAGTTGTTTATTTATCACCATTTAAAATAAAGTGTTGGGAAAATTTCCACATGACATAGATTTTTCTGAATTTTTTTTTTGCTTCTAAATTGTCAATCTTGATGAAAACAGATGGAAATTACAGGCACAGCTGACCTTTCTAAAAAGACCAAATGTCAGTGTCAACTTCTCCAGTTTGGACATGTCAAAAAGAAAAGTCACTCAGGCCCTCTCTATTTAAAGCACAATTGTTGAGTAAAAAATATGTATGTAGCCAGAAGCCCAGATCTTGTACGGGTTGGAAGAGGATTCTTGTAATATTTAGTTGCTGTGATTTGCTTTTTGCCTTCTTGCATTCCATGTGTGTATGGGGGGGGGGGGGGTCGGGGGGGGGGCTTTGGGTCAGTCTTGACTCCTGTTGACTGCCTGGATGAGTCTTCAGTTTTCAGAAGTGGTTTGCCATTACCTATTCCTAAAGCTGACAGAGGGTGACAGGCCCAAAGTTATCTAGCTGGCTTTGAACCTAAGGTAAGACAAGAACTCATGGGCTCTCAGTTGTTAGAGTAATGCCTTAATTGCAACATCGGATTGGCTCTCTTTCTTACCATTTCATGTCATTGATTCTATTTAAGCAGCTATTCCTGTTGAATGTTTTACACATTTTTTTGCATACAGTTCCTTGCATCCTTTGGGAGCCCTTCCAAAATCTGGAAATCATTAAGCCAGTGATGGCGAACCTTTTAGACACTGAGTGCCCAAACTGTGCATGTGTGCATGCTCAAACTGAAAGGTGTGCATGGATATGTGTGCATGCACACATGAATGGACATGTGCATGTGCTTGCACAGACATGCGTGCATGCGCAGCAAAGATCAAAGACCAGCTGGCTGGCAGGAGGTGGGGCATCCCAATACCAGCAGCATGGTAAGAAGTAAGATCTTTTTCTTTCATGAGCTCCTGTTTTGTTGTTTGCAGGGAAACAGACGCTCACAAGAGAAATGCCACGGAGATCTGACCTATGGCAAGGGCGAGCATGCCAGCAGAAAAGGCTCTGTGTGTCACTTCTGGCATGTGTGCCATAGGTTCGCCATCATGGCACTAAGCAATGTCCAGAAAGGTTAAAATTATCTCACCAAGATTGTAAATACTTCTCTTTCTCTTTTTCCTTCAAGTGGAATTAACTGTTTGTATCATTAGTGGAGATTGACTTATTTTAATGGCAGAATTTCATTCCAAGGTGGAATAAACATAGACTCTGAAAGGACTCCATTTTTACAATTGGCAATGGAAACATATGAGGTTTTTTTTAAAATCATAGATCTCAAGGTATCATTTGCTTATTTGTTTCTCCTACTTTTTAAATATAAAACAAAATGGGAAGAAGGAAATCAGAGTAAAGACAGAAAATGTAGAAATTGAAAGCAAGAAATCCAAAAGTCTTGATTATATATGCTTTAGAAGTCATAAACGTGAACTGGATTGAATTCACTTTTAAATTGAATTACTTTTGTGGCTATTTTTCATCAACTTTATTTAAGGATTACTGACTGAACTCCCAATTTAGAGAAACTACTAATGGGCAGCAAGAAAGATAGAGCTACAAGACTGCATGATTGCTGTAGCTGAAAAATTGCCATATAAACTTTTTGATCAATGTGAAATGGTCAAAGATGTCCACCGTAAGAAATCTAGTTATTCAAAACCTCTGTTCTCTCTTTTCACTCTTTATTACTGCTAAAGACCCCAAGGCAAATTTTGTATCCCATGCCAAAAGTATCCAATAGAACACCTTTTTCCTTACTTGAGCGGTTGTCTGGCAGCAAAGGTTGAGCAGAAAGGAAACAAGCATTAAAATGATGGAAGCTGATGGTGCATGAAGTTACCGAATGAGAACAGATTATTGATTTACCATCCTCCTAACAACCTCAGTGTTGAGCGATAATATAGTGTACCACTTGTTTCAGTGTAAATAGCAATTTTTATATTATTGCCTTTCTTGCAAATTGGCTGCTAGCAGCGAAAGCACAATATATGACCATCTAGCATCTTCAAGCAACACACAGGTTGCGTTGAGAGAATATTGAGAAAGCACTGCAGATTTCTGGTTGGCATTTAACAATGAAAGTAGCTCCAGAACGAAAGTTCAGAAATTAAAATCCTTCTCTTACATGAAACCAAAAACAGTCTCTGGTTTTCCAATTTTATTGAAAATAAAATTATGTTTGATGGACACTGTACTGTACAATTACAGTTAAAATTCAGGTTTTGGAAGTTCTGGCATATTTAGAGTAAAATATGGGGTCTATATAGTTATTTAATTTTTCTTTTCTCCTATCTTTTAAGTTGCTTGGAGTACATCATTTTTTTTTAAATTTTATCGTAAGGAATCTGTGAGATGTGCTAGGCTGAGACCAGTGGTGGGTTTCCATTTTTTTTACTACTGGTTTGCTTGTGTGCGCATAATGCTTCTGTGCATGCACATATGCATTGGGGGGGGGGGGCAGAGCCTCCCACTGCTGCTACTTCAAGTTCACCTGATTTGGGCTAAACTCAGAGCAATCCACCTCTGACTGAAACAGAATTCTTGATCCAGGATCACATCATTAGTCCACTTCATAATTGACCTAATTCTAATTCATACAATGTAACATGATACAATTCTTACACCTAAACACCCGTCCAAAACTCCTGCCATTTAAAATGATTGCCATCTTCACCATTTACTTGGGCTATCTCAGTACAGTATACGTATGTAGGAATAATAGTAAGTTCCATAATTATCAGTTCTTTCATAACCAGAATTATGTAACAGATGGTGTTCAGTAAGGTCCCCATTGGGAGAATGAGTGCATTCAGAGAAGCGTTGTGACAGTGGTGTTGGAGAACACACAAACCAGCATACAGAGACACTGCAGTTTAAACAGGCTTTTACTTTCATGGAAATAGAGGTATCAGAGTCCATCAAACAGTCCAAGTCATACATGGTTAAGCCAGTCAGTCATCAACGTCTTTAAGTTAAGTGATAATCCAAATAACATAGTCCATACTCATACAAACAGTCCGGTACACAAAGTTTGCTAGCAGTTGCAAAACTTACAGTAGCTCATGCTGATCATTATACGGCACTTCTCACAGCCAGCTTCCAAACACTCAGATCAGATCAGCATCTAATAGTGATTCTGGCTCCATCTATGGCCGATTGAGGAAACAGCAATCAATCACATTTTACAGCATGGTTTAAAGAACCAGGTACAGCATTGTTACATGATTTATATATTGCCGACCCAACCTTTAGATTATATTCCTAACAGATGGTCACTATTATATCATACCTACCACTGCTTTGTATCATCATAAATCTTAAAAACTCAATAACAATGGGACCTCTTGATTGGCTGAAGGATTTTAAAACAGCTAGTATCACCAGCATTAAACATTAGCAGCCATACCCTCAATTCCCTACACCTGAACATAATTACTTATTATCTAGATTAACTGATAACATAGCAAAGTCCATCTTCTATCTACATCCTTTCTCCCCTTCCCTCCCTTTCCACCCAACCCCAATCCCTGAGGGATAGGACTAAATTCCATTGATGACACAGGTTGTTAACATAAAATAAAAATACAGACTTTCAATCATATGTGGTGGACATGTGGAGAGGCAAAGAAGTATTGGACAAACATTGGTTGGAAAAGATGATACAACAAAGTATTGAGCTGAAGCCAGAAACATTTCTGCTGGGAATTCTACCTGAAATGTATAATAAATTTAATCATTCATGTATTAACTGCAGCTAGATTGTTTTGCTCACCATTGGAAAAGTGTAGAGATCCCTATTGATGAGAAGGTGATAAGGAAAATATTAGAATGTGCAGAAATGAACAGATTAACATTAGCAATTAAAGAGAAAGAGCAAACTGAATATTATATGTTTAGGAAGTATTTTACCAATGGTTGAAGGAAAAAAGGAGTTTGGAAATAAAGAAAGCTAAAAAAATAATACACTTAGATAAAGCTATAAAACTGTTAGTATCTGTATGATAAGAATAGTGATGTTTAATGTTGATATATTATTACTAGAAGATAGTAAGAAGAAAAATGGAGAGTTTTATAAGGTTTAAATGCTCAATATATTATAATACTAAATTTAGGGAAATAATGAGGACCCAGATTGTTGGGGGCAATATGCTGACTCTCTGTAAACCGCTTAGAGAGGCCTGAAAGGCCTATGAAGCGGTATATAAGTCTACTGCTATTGCTATTGCTATAATGTTAATATGAACATGAAAGATGTGGCAAAAGAGGAACAATGTAGCACAGAGATGTTTGTACCAAGAAGACACACTGCATAAGGAAAGATGGAATGTTTATTTTTGTAACTGAAAAATAATAAAACTCTTTTAAAAAAATACAGACTTTCCATTATACTACATTCACGGAGAAAATCCATCTACTAGGAGTCCACGATGACTTGATGACCAATTATCAATCAATTATGCTACAAGCCAGAGATGCAAAGCCTGGGTTGATCTGAAGCCAGGAAGAAAGAAGGATCCTTTCTAAATGAAAAATGTGAGGACTGATATTGAGCAAGTTCTGGGCACGATTCAGGAGTAGCTGCCAACATCCCTGGCTTGTCCTGATAATGTTGAATATGCAGACAGAGAAATGACCATTGGATCAAAACTTTGTCTCATTCTTAATTATGGACAGAGAAAGTAGTTTAAACTAAGGAGCCCTGGCTCATAATCAAACCAAGCATTTTGAACAGTGACATCATTCCTATTAGGAGCCTATTATGAGCATTGTTAGCTGAAGTGTTCCAATTGCCACAACCAGCCAAGCCATAGCTACTTCTATTCAAATTAAACTGTTATACATACTTCCTCTAATTTCTGTAATGCTTGGGGATTCTTACACTAGAGTGCTCCCTTAGATAATCAGCAGCCGGTAATGAGACAGGTTTATTACTATTACCTGTCATTTAGCAGCTTTTCTTTGCTGCTTCTGTGCATTATCTCCATTGTAATGAAGTCTGCTTGGAAGAATACAGGTTTTCAGGAAGACATTTTTAAAAAAGATTTATACACAAGATATGTTTCATCACCAGCGAGAGTTTCCTTTGTGGCAGAGATTTTACAAAGCATATTGTTCAATCTGTCCTGTATTTCTTTATTTATTTATTTTCCTTATCATTAAGGTACCATGGATTTAAACATGGATACATTTGCCAGTCAAATAAGCCATGAATGAATATACTGCCAAGATAACAAAATAAAGTCAATTTAAAAAAATTCTAGGTATGCAACATTGCTAACAGGTCTAACATCCTCATTCCGATCATCTAAGGATACCAATATAATGTTTCTAAAAAAATGTGGAGAACATGATAGGTCCAGTTTGACCAAAGGTCCAGCCTGTTCATCAACCATTTTTCTACAATGAAGAAAAATATTCATAACTGACTATGTGGTGACTATTTCATGAAATCATAACATTGGAAGACTGTTTGGACATCTGCTATTGAAAAAGAACTTCATGTGGAACCCTGATCCACTGTCTGATAGTTCAGAATCAGGAAGTATAGAATCATAAGATTCAAGTGTCAAGCTTGTAGTTTTCCTTGTAGTTTTATTACATAGATCCTGATACTGCCTTCTGGGACAATAGAGAACAACTTCATTCCCTCTTTTATGTGGCTGTCTCTTAGATTGTATCTCCATTCCATTGTCTCTTCTATTGACTTAACACACCCACTTCCTTTCATTGTTTGACATATGGATTGATTTCCAGATCATTAGTCTTCTAAACTTGTTCCATTTTCATAGTCTTCAAAGTGGTAGACATAGTATTTCAAATGGGGCCTGATCAGGGCAAGGTACTTCTTGTGCTCTAGACTTTATGCTCCTATTAACATAGCTAAGATTTTTTTAACAGTTCCATAATAGCTTATATTTACCCTGTGGTCAACAATGACACTCAGATCTTCTTCACGTACTACTGTCAAGCCATAACTCTCTACTCATATAGTTGTGCTTTTCATTTTACCTATTAAGATACAGAACATTTTATCTTTCCTTGTTATTTCCATCTTGCTCTTTTCAATGCCTGCTCCCCTTTACTGTCTCCTTTAAAGTATTAGTTATAGTTCCAGGTTTGTGTCATCTGCAAATTTGCTAATGCGTAATCAATAAATTGTTTGAGATTTCCTATCTCCCTAGAGTCCTTATGGCTAGATGACAGGAAAAAATGCCCCCCTCCTCTCTCTCCTCCATGTGTGTTTTAAATTTAAAAATGTAGTTTAATCTATAACATGAATACTGCCTGTGAAATGGGAGATCACAAATCCTTTGACAATATCTATCTTTTTATTACTCTTTACTACAAAATCTCCCTCTCCTTGTTAAATAAAATAATCAAAGAAACTGGTCCTTCTTCTTCTTTTCCAATCTGGGCAAGGAAGATGAAGTTTCTCTTTTTTCATCTAACAAAAGAGCTGGTAAAAAAATGTCCCAACCTGTGTAAAGTAGTCTTTATCTGGATGAAAGGTAACTATTATTTTAAAAATGATAAAAGCAGAAAAGTGGTGATATGGGGCTTTTGCCACTGAATTAGACTCCAAGACCATTTATGGCGATGATTTTAAGTGAATGTTATTTGTGGAAACATTTCCTTACATGACATGCTGTTTCACTCCTACAGCTTCTTAATACGATCTGGCATTTGTTATGTTCAGGAAAGAGAGGTCAACAAGTCAGGAGAGCTGACAGATATCAGGAATATGTTTTAATACATAGCAAACAAAATCTAAGAGTCAGTGAACAGTGTTAGCAAAAGCTGTTGACAGGACCTAGAAGTCTAAAAGCGTGCGATAATAAATGTGATCCGGTTAGCTGGTTTCCTTAAGAGAACTAAAGAATTCTCTGGAAATTTTGGAATGGATTCATCGAAGCTGAAGAATATGATTCATTTCTCTCTCTATCCCTCAAGTCATGAATCTGAATGGGACAGAACAGAACCATTTTAGAAGAGGAGAAAGTGCTTGTGAAGAGGGACAGAAATAAGAAAAAGACTGAAAGATTAAAGTTCTTAGTGGTTGCAAGTTTTCTTTGCCGACCTAATATGAGACAGTATATTTGTTGCTTGAAGGTGGCAGCAATAGGCACAGATGGGCTGATATCAAGTCCTGGGAAGGGGGTGGAATCCTTTGGTGAGAACTTTCCACCAGCAGTAAAGTCTTTCATATCACCTAGGTATGAATAATAACTTAAAACTTCCAGAAAACAGCTAGTCAAAATAGCTACAGCCCACATAGTCTTCTTTATCCATTGTCTTTTCTTTGATTATCTTTGAAACAGTATGATTTTTTATGGATTGTGTTACAACTGAGACACATACATTATAATCCCACCTTATTGGGATCCATTTCTGTGTCACTACCAATAGAAGAATTGTCTAGGCAGAATAAAGTGGGAGTATGACTACTCTAAGACAGGGTTGGTAGTCCTCTGAGTAGAGCTCCAAATCCTTGTACAACAAGATACTAAACTGCTTTCCTGAGTGGCTTTTCAGATCCTCCCAAATGCATCTGCCAACCCTGAGGGTATCTCTTGGGTGCTACATATTGCTCTTATCATTTGAAGCTGCTATCTCTTGCAAGCCACACCATTTGTTTTCCCTTGGCCATTGCTGGCAGATAGAAGGTTAACCAAAGTCCCTTGAAATGTTGTACCACCAGCCTTGGCTTCAAGTTGTTTCACAGCATGTGATCTACACACCACATGCAAATCTTGTTTAATTAAACCATTGACTCACAGAGCTTGGAACACATCAGATGCTGTTGATTGCTGTTCATGCTGTGACTCCTGGTTCCATGAGGTTAATAGTTGTTCCTAGTACTGCACATTTCAAAGCCTTAGAACAGCACTGAACACACTCCAGGGATTGAAATAAAATTTATATTTAACCAAGCCATGATAGAGAGGGGGAGGAAGAAAGAGAAAGAGGAATGAAACCCATATTACCTTTGCTTTGATTTTGATCTTTTAATATGATTGTTGGGATTGTATAATTTCTACAGTACACTAATTCAAAATAGTGCATTTAAAAAAATGTTAGCTATCTTTTTCATATATAATGTTAACTCACACAAGGTGTTAGAGCAAGGAAGTTACAGAGTTGGAAAAATGAAGGGTTTTTTTTACAAGAATTTAAATAGCTGGGGACTATAGTATAGAAAGGTGATGTGGTGGCTCAGTGGCTAAGACGCTGTGCTTGTTGATCAGAAAGGTTGGCAGTTCGAATCCCTAGCGCTGTGTAATGGAATGAGCTCTCATTACTTGTCCCAGCTTCTGCCAACCTAGCAGTTCGAAAACACATAAAAAATGCAAGTAGAAAAATAGGAACCATCTTTGGTGGGAAGGTAACAGCATTCTATGCGCCTAGGCATTAAGTCATGCCAGCCACATGACCACAGAGACGTCTTCGGACATTTCTGGGTCTTTGGCTTGGAAATGGAGATGAGCACCATCCCCTAGAGTCAGAAATGACTAGCACATATGTGTGAGGGAACCTTTACTTTTAGCTAGTATAGATTTTTTTAAAATAAAAATAAAGATCTCATCTATTCATTTTGGAACAATCATCAGAACCTCTGATGAATTTAATGAGCATTTTGAACATACATTTTGGGATGGATAAATTGTATGCTACTTGTTTTTAAAGTAGTAACAAATCAGTGACAAGACCTTTTGGAATAATATGCTCTTTTTGTGCTTCAAATGGTCTTTGTTGTTTTAAAAGTAGAAAATATGATTTAAATGAAATAAATTTTATCAGCCATTTTTCTCATTGGTTACATGATTAAATCTGATTATCCTGGGGAGAAGAACATATGCAACATCATCAGGAAGGTTGATTGCTACTAACAAGGCCCATTGTGTTGCTGGTCTCTATGCTTCCATGGACAAGAAGGAGCAATTGAAAATACTGGTTTATTAATATTTGTAGTAAAATTATATTTTCTACATAGGCATTTTCTTTCCACTTGTAATAATTTGGAGCATCTTCGTCTGCGGATCTAAAGGTGTTAATTAGTATGCCACCAATGGACGAGAAAAGAAACTTATTTTATGCCAATAATTCTTTGATAAACCCCTATGTGATTTTTTTTTTAAAAAAACTTCTCTTAGAGAGCAATTTTGCAATTATGGATGTGAGCTTTTATGACTCCTAAGATGTTGTTTTACAAAGTGCACTTTTATAAACACAAGAAGCTATTTTCAACTATGTGCATATACAATTTACTTTTACAAAAATCCTTTATTTTTCCCAATTTAACTGACTTTATTCTAGAAGGAAGGAACAGAAAGGTGATGCCACATCTGTATCAAATTGGGTCTCATGCTTGCAGGACTGTCAACACCAAGGAACCAAGATTGTGGCTTTTGGAATCGGGTTCTACCTGATCAGCACCAACCTTGTTGGTGTTCTGAAAAACCACCAAGGTTTCTATCTTCTGGAGAACCTTTGGAAACTGATGAATGATGGATAACTGCAAGAAGGTTATGTTATAAGAGGAGTTGTATGTTGAGATCTTACCTTGTGCAGACATGCACAAAAATGGTGAAACTTGTTTCTGTCAAGTTCTACTCCCATTCTACAAGCTGAGGATGATAATACATAGCTTACAACTTTTGTAGTGATGACTGACATAATTTGTAAAATTATGTTTTAATTCATTTACCTTACATGTCGATCCTTTTATTCAGTTCAGTTCAGTTCAGTTTAATTCAGTTCATTTATTTCAGTCTTTGACCAGCATAAAATATAATAGCAATAGCACTTAGACATTTACTGCTTCACAGTGCTTCACAGTCTTTTCTAAGAGGTTTACAGAGTCAGCCTATTATATGTGTTACATCTTCTTCTGGACATCCTTAGAGTTATGACCAAGATAATATAGAGTTGTGACATCTCTCACAGAGATTAAAAATGTAATTCTCAAAATTACACTCTTACAAAAATCCCAAAATGTATACACAATATTTCTGTTTTCAAGCTTTCTGTGACTCTACAGATAAAACAAGAATACAATAAAACAGCATCTGGGTTAATAACAGTAAGAATGGGACATCTATTGTCAAAAATGTGTGGCTATAATAGTTCATCTCAGTTTGTCCAAATGCATTTTTGGGGAATTTGGGGACAAGGATATGCTCCAGGCTATAATCCTTGAGAACAAATATTCACTTTGCTATGCTATTGCTTAAGAAAATGTCATGGCAACCATAATTCTGGTAAAGCTGAAGACACCTTCTATTTTTAAAATACACGAATAGGTATGAAGTTACACTCAAAGCAGACTTTTCTTCTCCATTTTTGTATAGTTTGCCATTTCCTTGACTTAAAAAAAACCCCCAAAACTTGCCTGTGTTTTACATACACACCACTCCGGCTGCAACACAGAAGCTGGTCCTGAATCTAAAAACTGATTCCTGCAGAGAATATCCCAAATAGGAGCCTTTTCAGATTCTAAAGGGTCATTTTAATCAAGCTTGTTGTCCAGTTTTCCACTTCAGAGGCAATTCCCTTCCTTCTGGGATAAAGAATAAGAAAAGCGATTTAGAAATGAGTGGTGTAGAAACATGAAATATAAATATTTATATATTTGTAATTTATATTTATGTGTATGTGTATGTGTATGTATATCAGTGGTGGGATTCAAATAATTTAACAACTGGTTCTTTGCCCTAATGACCAGCTGGGTAGGCGTGGCTTGGTGGCCATGTGACTGGGTGGGTGTGGCCAACTCAACTTTACTCAGGTCAATGGGCGCTTCCCTTAGCTGTTGCAATGTAATAAGGGTTAACTGGAGAGGCAGTTTCTGAAAGCAGGGCATCAAAGATTTGGCTAGAAACAATGCCAGACTGTTTCCTTCCTGCCTTCCTTACAGGATTAGACCTGTAAAGTGGGGAAAAACACAAAAGGAGATTTCTTCCAACCTGGGGAAAGTTACCAGAACAATAAAATTAAAAGGGAGAAAAAAGAGTGGGAAGAAAAAATATAGGAATTGGAAAAAGAAGAAAAAAAAGAAGCTAGATGGGTGGAAAGAAGAAAACTTAAAAGAAGTGGAATCTTTGAGAAAAGAAGAGAAAATGGTTAGAAAAGGAGGAAGAGAAAGAAAAGGATTTACTAGTAGAAAAAAACTGAAATGTGTTAATATTGTTAATGGTATGTAGCTAATCATGATGTGAGGGAACTATATTAACATTATTAATTGTGGATAATTAACTAAGTGAAACACTTATTATACAAAATTGATTTTGAGGATGTATGCTAACTATAGTGAAATAGAATAACAGATGGAAATGAAATGATATATTTGGTTAACTTTGGGGGCAATGATGATACGGTTTATGTATTAAGAAGAAATTAAATTTAAGATGGAGGATATGGAAATGAAATAATATGGATGAAATTAGACATAGAAATATGATGTAAAATGAACTATGTACGTGAGAAGATGTTAAAGGGGAAAGCCCGGCAACACTTTGTTTATAATAGAATTTTAAATAAAAAATAAAAAAAACTTTGTTTTTTAAAAAAAGATCTCTTCCAACAATCAGTTTTCCAAACAGCTTAGAAAGTTAACAACCGGTTCTCCCGAATAGGTGCGAACTGGCTGAATCCCATCACTGAGTATGTATATGTATATGTATATGTATATGTATATGTATATGTATATGTATATGTATATGTATATGTATATGTATATGTATATGTATATGTATATGTATATGTATATGTATATGTATATGTATATGTATATGTATATGTATATGTATATGTATATGTATATGTATATGTATATGTATATGTATATGTATATGTATGTGTCAGTGACGTGCGGTGAGGTTTATACCTGGTGAAGCTCAGCTGGGCATCCTTTCGCGAAGCAGCTCAGCAGGGCAGCGGTCGGCCTCGGCGGGGGGGGGGGGATTTGCATCGTGGGAGCAGCCAAGCGCCCGGGTCTGCAGCAAAGGTGCTTGGCAGCTCCCGCGATGCAAAGTGCCCCGCAGCCTCCGATGGTGCCGCCTGCCCGCCACCCCGGCCTGCTTCTCCAGGCTCCGCCGCTGAAAGTCCCAGATCGTCTCTGGGGGAAGGCTGGGTGAGAAGCAGAGCGAAGCTTCTCCGCGGCCTCCCAGCGCTGCGCTCCTGCAAGAGCCTCTGCGCAGCGCTGGGAGGCCGCGGAGAAGCTTCGCTCCGCTTCTCACCCAGCCTTCCCCCAGAGGCGATCCGGGACTTCCAGCGGCGGAGCCTGGAGAAGCAGGCCGGGGCGGCGGGTCACTTTGCATTGGGGGAGCCACCAAGTGCCCAGGTCTACAGCAAAGAGCCAGTCTCCTCCTTCTTGCCCACTCCTCTCTCCTCTGAAGCATGCCCCGCCCAACGTAAGCGTGCTCAAGAAGACATGATTCGCTGCTTGCAGATCAGGAGGCGGGAGAATTAGTGCCTCTTTTCCATCTGAACTTCTTTGCCTTTTACCTCTTTCTTAACTTTTAGAAGGCGAAAAATTCCTTATGGAAAAGAGGCCCCGAGTTCTCTCACCTCCTGCTTTGGTTAACACTAAGCAGACACCAAGCCACTGTGACCTGGAATCTGGTAGCAACTATCTTGGCTTTAATTATTTAAAAAAAATATTTAAATTTCTTTCTTTTTCCTGAGGAGACTGGTGAGGCTTCGCCTCCCTTGCCTCTAGTGACTGCACGTCCCTGGTATATGTATATGTATATACAGTCAACTTGTCATCATCAACTTGATGTCGGCAACTTGCTGTAGCTAACTCACCATGGGACAACTTGCCATGAGCAGCTCACCATGAGAGAACTCGCCAGAAGACAACTTGCACAGGACAAGAGTTATGCTAGTATTGAAGAAATGGTGGAATAGAATCTTTAGAGAAAGGATTGAAAAGGAGGGACAAAATGAAATGAAAATGACAAAAATTAAAATAGGTTTTCAATTATTTTAAATAATTAAACGGAATTGTTGAATTTTCCCACAGTGAGTTGTCCCTGGCAAGTTCACTGTGATGAGTTGTCCCATTCCATTCAAGAGTCTAGGCAATTCCATGCACATGTGAGTATTCTTTTACATTACTATATGGTTACTTTTTATTTTCTTTTTATTTCTATTCTTTATATCTTTTCTATTTTTTTACCTTTCAACCTTTTTCTCCTTCTATTTTCTGTCATTCTTTTAATTTGTATTGTTTTTACTATTGTTATTATAATCTTTAATAACATTACTTGAAAGGAAAGAAGGAAGGATAACTATTCATATAGGTAGGTGGAGAAATTACAAATCTTATATTGTGCTTGCAAAGCTTCAGGCAGAAAAAAGAAACTACTTTTTCTTTGTTATATCAGTAGTTCAAACAAAAAAGGGAGGAAAAATAAAATGTGATTTTCAATCAATTTTTTTGGAATTAAGAGAGAGATATAGAGAAGCAGGGAGAGGGAGGAAGAAAGAGAGAATGTGTCTTATTATACAATATATAATTTCAATAAGTGAATCTCTCATTTCATAATGGTAGCATTTACTTGATTTAGGTTTGATTAAAAACTGGCTTTTGTTAGGGCAAAAACACCCTCAAAAATAGAAGCATGGCTGAATAATAATAATAATAATAATAATAATAATAATAATAATAATAATAATAATAAATTGTGGCACAATTCAGTAGCACAAATGATCCATTGGAATTTGTGCAAAAATTATAATATTAAAACAGCAACAAACTGGTGGGAACATCAGCCTGAAAAAGTCACCGAAAATCAGATGGTCAAGATCTTGTGGGATTTCCGTATACAAACCGACAAAATACTGGCGCATAATACACCAGACATCACACTGGTTGAGAAAAATAAGGTCACAATCATAGACATCGCAATTCCAGGTGATAGCAGGGTCGCCGAGAAGGAACATGAAAAAATCGCAAGATACCAGGACTTAAAAATCGAAATTCAATGACTATGGCACAAACCAGCAGTGGTAATTCCAGTGGTAATTGGCACACTGGGTGCTATTCCAAAAGCACTGGAATTACATTTAAAACAGTTAAAAATTGACAAAATCACCATCAGTCAAATGCAAAAAGCCGCACTGCTTGGATCTGCACGCATATTACGAAAATACGTTACGACGTCCTAGGCCCCTGGGTGGGGCCCGACTAGTAACCAATGCCAAATCCGGCGAAACAACTGGCCGCTGTGATACAATTGTACAATAATAATAATAATAATAATAATAATAATAATAATAATAATAAAAACTCCGCCGTTGCCGGTCGCAAGCCCGGATGAGAAAGGAGGAGGGTTGGGGTCAGGTTGGCATCTGGTCCCGTAAAAAAAACCCCGCCAACCCATACATTATGGTGAAAAAAACAAATAAGAATTCCATACCGCATCGGTCATCACGCGGGTTAACAAGGGCCGCGGCAGATGTTGAGGTCCCTGGACATCCGTCGACAAGTGGGCTACAAGTGGACCAGCCAACAAAACGACAAAAATAGTGCAGATGAAAACCGTGCCATAATGGCCTGTTACTACAACTCAGAGCCAGAAAAAAGAGGCTATTTAAAGCGAATGTATGCATTATGGAAACAACAATATCCAGATTCAAATGTTAGTGAACAACGACTAGCAGATCAAAGGCGATTTATTATATGGAATAAAGTGTTTAGTGAAGTTGAACATGAGGAAATTCAGGCAAATTGCAAAACCCAAAAAACAATATCACAAGCGGAAATAACTGATATTCAAGACACAACTAAAGACATTATAGTAGAACTCCCAGAAGAAGCTCTCGGGGAGGAAATAACATCACCACCACTAGAACCAGTTATCACTGAACCAACTGATGAACTAACTCAAAAACAAAAAGAATTGAAGGATAAGATCATGGAGCATTTTCTGCTTAATGAGGAAAGGCAACGTTTACCATCACTAAAAACTGTGCCTAAGAAAATTTTGGCCCCTATCATGAAAATGGTTAATGCAGTGTTTTCAACAATTGAACCAGGATCCATCTTGGAAACAAACCAGTTAATGTACAGCGCAGCTGTAATAGTCACTAATGAACTAGGCATTAAAATTAAAGTACCTAGTCACACAACAGAAAAAGCATCAAAGCCAAAGTGGAAAATCCGTTTAGAACAAAAAATAAAAAAATTAAGGGCAGATGCTAGTAACTTAAAGAACATGCATGAGCAACGGCTTAAAAACAACAAAATCATAGATCGGCTAATCAGAAGATATAGATTGGATACAAGAAACATCATGAAGCTGTAGAGATTGTAAAACAGCAGATAACAGCAACAGCTAGAAAAATTGAAACATATGAGGTACGAATCATCCAATATAAACAAAATCAGCAATTTCGATCAGACCAATGGCATTTTTATCAGTCTTAATGTGAATGGTGACACCAAAAGTGAAAAACCAGAAAAACAGGCCACAGTTGAATTCTGGAAAGAATTGTGGGAAAATGCAAAGGACTACAACAAGGAAGCAAAGTGGATACATGACTTTGAGAAAAGCATTGGCAACAAACAAATGCAAGTATTAGAAATAACAACTGAGATGGTCAAAAATCGAGTTAAAAAGGTAAAGAATTGGACATCACCTGGAAAGGACCAATTACATGTTTTCTGGCTCAAATATCTGACCAGTTTACATGCAATATTGGCCAGACAACTGAATGAAATTTTACAAAAGGGCCAAATTGATGAATGGTTGACAACTGGAAAAACATACTTGATTCAGAAAGATGCAACTAAAGGAACAACACCTGAAAACTACAGACCAATAACATGCTTGCCAACAACCTTCAAATTACTCACAGGCATTATTTGAATTTGAATTTGAATTTACTTTATTTGTATGCCGCCCTTTTCCCTGAGTGGACTCAGGGCGGCTCACAATTCAAGGGAGGGGGGAAAAACAAACAAAGTTACAGAACAAAAAGACCATACAAAGCTAAAAACACAACAATCATACCATTTGGAGTGGGGCTGCAAGTATTTAGCCCCAAGCCTGTTGGAACAGCCAGGTTTTAAGGGCTGTGCAGAAGGCCTGGAGGGTGGTGAGGGTACGAATCTCCACGGGGAGTTCGTTCCACAGGGTCGGAGCAGCCACAGAGAAGGCCCTCCTCCGGGTAGTCGCCAGTCGGCACTGGGCGGCTGATGGAATTCGGAGGGATCTTATTGGTCTAGTGGAGGTAATTGGCAGCAGGCGGTCTCTCAAGTATCCAGATCCAATACCATGAAGGGCTTTGTTTATTGCAGATAACATGATGGATTATTTGGAAACAAACAACATCTTGCCAGTAGAGCAAAAAGGCAACAAAAGAAGGAGCAGGGGCACAAAAGATCAGCTTCTAATTGATAAAATGATATTAGAAAATTGTAAGAACAGAAAAACGAACTTGAATATGGTCTGGATTGATTACAAAAAGGCATTTGACTCACTGCCACATAGTTGGATCATAAAATGCTTAGAAACAACTGGCATTAGCAAAAATATTACATCCTTTACTGAAAAGGCAATGAAACAATGGAGAACTGAGTTGGCAGTAGGGAATGAGATCTACGGAATGGTTAATATCAAGCGAGGAATTTTCCAGGGTGATTCACTTTCACCTCTTTTCTTCATCATCGCAATGATCCCACTATCAGTAATCTTAAAAAAAATGAAATTAGGCTAGCAAACAGCCAAAGAAGCTGAAAAAATTTCGCATTTACTATATATGGATGATTTGAAACTCTATGGAAAGTCAGAAATAGAAATCCAATCATTGACAAACACAGTCCGAGTATTCAGCACCGATATTTCAATGCAGTGTGGCATGGAAAAATGCACCACTGTATCCATAAAAAGGGGCAAAATCACTGTATGTGAGGGAATTGAAATGCCCAATGGCCGACTAATGAAATGCAACAAAAATGAAGCCTACAAATACTTAGGCATTCTGCAATTGGATAACATCAAGCATGGAGAAGTAAAAACTATTGTCAGGTGAGAGTACACCAATAGAGTTAGGAAAATTTTGAAATTTAAATTGAATGTTGGAAATACAATCTAGGACATAAATACCTGGACAATACCAATTATAAGATACACAGCTGGTATAGTTAACTGGACACAAGCTGATTTGGACATTTTGGACCGAAAAATCAGGAAACTAATGACAGTGCACTACAGTTTACATCCATGTGGTGATACTGATAGACTCTACCTGCCCCGAAAATCAGGTGGCAGAGGATTATTACAAGTGAAGCAAACAGTTGAAGAAGAAAAACATGCACTGGCTGATTATTTAAAAGAAAGTCAAGAACATCTATTAATCGAAGTAAAGAACAAAAATCTACTGAAGGCCCAACAGACAAAACAAGAATACAGAAAAGATGTGATAAAATCAAGAATGGAGAGTTGGCAGAACAAAGCACTGCATGGCCAATTTCTGGAAAAAATAAAAGATAAAGTGAACAATGAACAAACTTGGTTATGGTTAACAACAGGTACATTAAAGAAAGAAACAGAGTCACTAATCTGGCTGCGCAAGAACAAGCTATCCGCACAAATGCCATTAAGGCCAAAATCGAAAAATCCTGTGATGATGCCAAATGCAGACTTTGCAAAGAAGCTGATAAAACTGTTGATCACATACTCAGCTGCTGTAAAAAAATCGTGCAGACCGATTATAAATTGCGGCACAATTCAGTAGCGCAAATGATGCATTGGAATTTGTGCAAAAATTATAATATTAAAACAGCAACAAACTGGTGGGAACATCAGCCTGAAAAAGTCACCGAAAATCAGATGGTCAAGATCTTGTGGGATTTCCGTATACAAACAGACAAAATACTGGCCCATAATACACCAGACATCACACTGGTTGAGAAAAATAAGGTCACAATCATAGACATCACAATACCAGGTGATAGCATTATCAAGACAAAATCACCATCAGTCAAATGCAAAAAGCCGCAGTGCTTGGATCTGCACGCATATTACGAAAATACGTTACGACGTCCTAGGCCCCTGGATGGGGCCTGACTAGTAACCAATGCCAAATCTGGCGAAACAACTGGCCGCTGTGATACAATTGTGTAACAACAACAACAATAACAACAACAACAACAACAACAAATACAACAACAAGAAGAACAATTTCAAATACAAACAGATGATCATTTGGAACACAACACACCAGATATCATGGTCATTGAGGGCTGAAACATACAGTTTATTGATATTGGTGTACCAGGAGATGCCAGAGTCAAAGAAAAAGAAGAGGAAGTATCACAAAATATCATGACCTGGCCATCAAAACTACATGACTATGGATGAAACATGTAACAGAGACACCCATTGTCATTGGGGGACTTGGTACCATGTCCAAGAATTTTACAAAGCACATCAAGAATTGCAGCTTCCTGCAATAACACCAGCAGAACTGCAAAAATCTGTGCTACTCAGAACATCATATATTTTAAGAAGATACTTGGTTAATACCTAGGACGCTGGCAGCAACCATATCAACCATTAGCACCAGTTAACGATATTTGTGCTGCATTTTTGAATGTTTAGTTGACTGAGTTTCATATTTAATGAATAAAGTATATAATACCTACCAAGGCAAATAGGTGGGTGTGGAATATTGCAAGTATATAAGAATATAAAGAAAAAAATGGCTTTGGAAGAATAACTGAAAGAAATGATGAAGATGCACTGAAGTTAGTATATCACGAAGGCTTACTAACAACTGGAAACACCAAACTGCTCTACAGGAAAGACCAAATGAAGAGCAGAATGGAGGCATGGGAAGACAAAACACTACAGTACATAAAAAATAGGGAAAGCAGATAATAACAAGACCTGGCAATAGCTAAGAGCAGGAAATTTGGGGAAAAAAGACTGAGGGACTAATTCTGGCTGCACAAAACCAATCCATCAGGATAAATACATACAAAGCCAGAATTGAGAAGAGAGCAACATACAATAAGTGTTGCTTATGCAAAGAGGCTGAAGAAACAGTGGACCACCTGGTAAGCTGCTGCAAGAAGATCACATAGATTGACTACCAGCAGCATATGACAAAGTAGCAACAATGGCGCATTGGAAAATCTGCAAGAACTATAATTTGCCTGCAAGCAAGAACTGGTGGGACCATAAAATAGAGAAAGTCAAAGAAAACGAAGAAGTTAAATTGCTCTGGGACTTTAGAATTGAAACAGATAGGCACCTACCACATAACATTCCAGAATTAACAATTCTCGATAAGAAATGCAAAAAAGCCTGGATAGTGGACATGGCAGTGCCTGGAGACAGCAGAATAGAAGAGAAAGAACTGGAGAAGATAAGAAAATCCAAAGACATACAAATAGAAACAGAATGACGGTGGCAAAGGCAAGCAAAGGTAGTACCAATAGTAATAAGTGCCTTGGCTGCAATTCCAAAACAACTGGCGCACCATTTGAATACTACAGGCATTGACAAATTCACCATCAGTCAATTGCAAAAGGCACCTTACTGGGAACAGCTTCCATCTTGCAATGATATCGGGAATACCTTCAAACATCCACATCTGTCTATCCCAGGTCTTTGGTAAGGACTCAATAGGTAGACAAAAATGCCAAACTCAGTCTGAACATCTGGCTGACTGTGCAATGATCAATACGAATAATAATACAATTATAAAAGATGGAATTCTCTAGATATATTTACCCTGCAACATGTTTATAGCATGGTACAACGTTCGATTTTTCACAACTTTAAAGCAGGTACAAAGGTTATACAAAGAGAAAGGACTACATTGGACTAGTTGCCCAGATTTGCAGTTCCTGGAATTGATAAAGCCAGATTTGTGCAGCCCATGTTTACCTGTCATGATGCCCTACTTTAAGAGTGGGTGAACTATTGGGAACATCTTGTTTAAACATTAACATTGCTTAGTTGTATAATCAGAATCTGAGCTAAAATTTGTGGTGGTGGTGGGTTTCCCTTACTATTCATTTGCATGCCTGCCTGCTTGACTTCATCTCATCTCCTCGAAGAGAATAAGTAGGGAAATTCTTTAGATGTCATTATTATTCTAAGTGTAGCTGGTTATTTATATTCTGTGAAGGCTTCTGTGAAATATTTAACCCAAACCAGAAATATACTGCCTGCCATGAATTATTCCAGAATTATTATTTTTTTAAAAATGAAATTGATTTTTCTGCTTCCAGTCATGGTTTTAGAAGAACTGTGTCATTATTTCATTCTTTTTCATGGTTGACACAACATATTGAATGATCAGATAATACTGTGGCTGACTGTATATAAGCTCTGAAGCTGGGACTGGTTTATAAAATAAAAAAGATACAGCAGAGAGGTTGCTACCAATATTTTAAGTACCTGTCCTTGCTCTTCCCAGCAAGTTCCAGAAGCTATCACAGCTGCTTTGGGGTTCTCTTTCCAGTGCAGTTTATCCCCATTATCTGCCTTCTATGTCATAGTAAATTTGTTTTCAAACACCAACACATTGACATGTGAATATACAAATAGACTACTGCCCATTTTAGCTTTTAAAAAGAACAATAAAGCTTCTTAAATTGCTTTAAATTGCATTTGGGCTTATTAGCTAATGCCAATTTACAGGCTACTTCTTGCTGAACCTTTTTTGCTTAATATATGAGTAATTATACCCTGTTTCCCTGAAAATAATACCTCCCTGGATAATAAGCCCAATCGGGCTTTTGAGCGCATGTGCTAAAATAAGCCCAAAAATATTGCAACACAGCAGAAGCTATGAGGTGACCATGCTCACTGCCTCCTGCACCTCAAAAATAATAAGATCTCCCCAAAAATAAGGCCAAGCACTTATTTTTGAGGTCTTATTTTTGGGGAAACACAGCATTTGGAGTTCGTTGTCTTCATTCCCCCACTCCTCTTCCAGACTGGATTAAGAAAAATTGTTTTCTGATAGGAGGTCAAGAATTGATATTAACAGGAGAGTGTATCGAATAAGTATTTTGGCTTGCAGGAAGTCTAGGATATGTTGAAACTGTTGGCAAATTACTGTGGATAATTTGCAGATTTCTGGGGGGAACCCAGCATTTTTCCTATATTCAGATTAGAGCAAGTGGACACACCAGTCAGTGCAAATAGTTTGTTACCTATCATGGACATTAAAAACAGTTTAGTGACAAAGCAGGACAAAGGCAGACAAAGAGACATTAACTATTGGTGATATATAAAAAATAAAGAGGTAGTAATAACAACAATTATACGTTATCTATATTTCTATTTTGTCAAAAGGCAAAAAAACTTTGCAGAGCTACTGTAAATATTACTGAAGGTAAATACCTCAAAACAGTGGCTTTTGGGTGTTCTAGTTATAACTAGAGTAGTGATGGAAAGTAGCTACCAGGTGATCAATCCTATAGGAAATAAATTGGGAAGTGAGGATGATGTATCCAATTAAGAGTATGATCTATACAGGAATGCTTCAGCTATAGTGTAAGCACGTTGCCTCTACCTGTTGCTTTCTCCATAAAGAAACCACACATTTTGGGGAATCCTGGAAAATGTCTCTTTAAGAAGCAGTTAATAGAGAATGCCAGATGCAAAACACTGTTGTCAGCTCTGGCTTTGCATAGTGAACACCATTAATCATAATGTATTTGTGTTATCTTGTCTCTAGGGACAATGCTTTAGCTGTAAACAAAGAAATTACCAAATCTATGAGGTTCAAAATACTTGCTGACTGAAAAGTGGGAAGAATTGTTTACAATAATCCAACAAATATTTAAAATGGCAAGTTCCAGCGTTTAACATGAAGACAATGCATTGATACAGATGGCTGCAGGAACATTAAAACCTCTTAATCTACAATATTATCTAGAAATATATGTGCACTTTAAAGAATGCACTAATACTTTTTGCTAGTAGCTTTCTTTACACAAATCAAAAGGGCAGTTCTATCTGTGGAATGACATTTGCCACCATTAAAATTAAAGGGAAAGCCTACAGATGCAAGATGTCCATTTGTTGGTATTGATAATTCAGTTGTTTGCTTGATTGGTTCTTGCTTGGATGGCAATAGAATTATTTCATTTTAAGTAGACAATTGCTTTTCAGAAAAGAGGGCTGAAAAATTATTCACACTACCCCTCATTTCCATAAGAAGTTATTGCATCCACCATCTGTTCTGTACCCCAGACATTGTTGTCAGTTGGTTATATATATATATATATATATATATATATATATATATATTGGCCCACCGTAGAAAATGTGGTTGATAAGAGTTGCATTTCTTGGCTTGGCTTTTATCAGTATGTCTAACCATTGATTCATACATTGTAGATGTATTTGGCCTATCTGTCTTCAACTCTATGCACTATATAACATCCTTGCAGACCTTCTCCAAGCCTAAAGGCAGCGATTCTTTTGTAAAAGATCAAGTGCCCTTTTCTATATGTAAAATGAATTTCTAGATTGAATAGAACAAAGCACAGACTTATAACCTTGATAATGCCTGAACTACAATGACAGGAGATTGAAGAATTTGAAATATTTCCCAACTAAAGGCATATTGCCCTCTGGGATTAAGAAATGAGAAGTTGCAACTACAAAGATAAGAGGAGAGAGAAGGAATATCAGCAATGGACTCAGAATATCTATGATCCTGTTTCCCATCAATTATTCAGAAAAGAAAGATCTGCATTAAAATTAATCATATAATTCTGAATAGCTTCTTGACATCAATAATAAAACAACTGCAATGAATGAAAACAGATGAAGAGAATAGGATAAGAAATCACCCCTAACACATAAAGGAACATTTTTCACTATAATGCTAATTATGGATTTGCAGCTGACATTATTTCAGAGTGACCTAGAATGCTTTCTATTTTTAACCAAATTCTGATTTATAATCAAGGGAAGTTTTTCTTTTAAGTATCTGGTGGAACATAAAATCAAAAGGCTCCAAATAAGCTAACCTCCTATTCAATCTACTTCAAGTGATAAATTGTTCCACTTTGGATAAGAAAGCTTCCATTCAAATGCTGGAGTTTACAACAGATTTGGCTCTAATTCTTTCTGCCATACAGCACAGCTCTGTATTCAGATTCCCTTTCTGTGCTATGATGCCTAGGTTTCTTGCTCCGGGTTAGAGTTTTGTTTTGTTTTGTTCGGTTGTTTTACCAGCATTTTCTTAATAGTGGCTAGTGCTTGATTAAGTCCCCTCTGTCAGTTTAGAGTGTTGCGGATTTTAGAAGTTTTCTTTCTGGGGGACACTGTCACAAGAAACATTCATCTGTTTCTTGGCAAGGAACTAGTGAAACGGTGAATTGCAGGCTAAATGAATTTTCTGTCCTTTCATTGGGAAAAAGTTATTAGCTGGCAGAAGAAGAGAGCCCCCCCCCCAAGTCTTCTAAAGAAAAAAGCATCTTTGAGACATACAGGAGTTATCATGTCTTGCGTATTAGGACTGTGGGCTATGGCCGGAATGACTGAGGGGGAGGCAGGAATAAAGGCTAACAAGTTTATTCCATGTAATGTAACAGCTAACAGTTAGGAACCGGCTTCAGATGGGAAAAGCAGCTTCTCATCTGACAGCTCCCTTTTTATACTCGGAGCTGTCAGATGTTAAGCCAATCAGCTGTCAAGTTTCTCCCGCTTAAACAAAACTTTATTGAGCATGCTCAGAACGTGACATCATGGAACTTCAGAGACAGAACATACCAGGTTTTTTTTAATCACAGAATACGCAATATCAAAATCTTATCTAGGAATGGAGTGGCAGGATAAGACACCACCTTTGATATTCTATGTTATCAGTGGACCATAACACATTAATTTGTATGTGGAGGAATGAGGAATAGAAGTGTGGTTTTAAACAGGAAGGAAGGCAGGGGTGGGATTCAAATAATTTAACAACTGGTTCTCTGCCCTTATGATTTCTTCCAACAACCAGTTCATCAAACTGCTCAGAAACTTAACAACTGGTTCTCCCAAAGTGGTGCAAACTGGCTGAATCCCATCACTGAAGATTTACATTGACAGACAGGATAACTGCAAATTTGAGGTATTTGTTGGCTTTCTGAAGACAATAATGAACATTATATTGCAGATTCATATTCCCTTGCTCCTTCTAATATGTAGAAAGGAGGAAAAGCTTCAGTAGGCGTCCCATCTTTCCTTCTTCTCTTCATTATGGTCCATTGCTGAAAACAACAGGGAATATCCCTTGATGGATATATTATACCAAATCTGAATGTAAAAAAATCTACATGATCAATGGCAATATTATGATTTTCTGTACTGCTTATTACCTATCCAATTTTTTATAGTGCATGTCTGATAGCCTTGGTAATCTCTGTCATGGTTCCAACAATGCCTTTAGTATAAATTAGGGGTTTTTCATTCTCTGTGCTGTAGCAATAGCAATAGCACTTAGACTGATATACTGCTCCATAGTGCTTGACCCTCAAGGGTCAAGTGGGTCTGCTGCTAACGTACCTGCCTCCCAACTGCGTTGCAGCAGCCCTCCCCTCGCTCCTCGAGTCAGTAGCCGAGCTGGCAGTTGAGTTCCCCAGGCTTATGGTTCTGGGGGACTTTAACTTGCCTTCGCTCGGTGAACGCTCGGATGGAGCGCAGGAGTTCATGGCTTCCATGACAGCCATGGGCTTGACCCAGATAATTCGAGGCCCGACTCACTCAGCGGGTCACACACTCGACCTCGTATTCCTCTCGGAGCAGTGGAGTTATGATCTTGGTCTGAGGGGTAATGAGATCATACCCCTGTCGTGGTCAGACCACTGCCTACTGAGGCTAGACTTCCGGAGGCCAAACCCCCACCGTAGGGAGGAGGAACCGACCAGGTGGTTCCACCCCAGGCGACTTATGGACCCTGTAAGGTTCCAGACGGAGCTTGGGGTTATTCCTGATACTCTCGCCCACAGTTCGGCGGAGACTCTTGCTGCTGCCTGGCACTTGGCAGCGTCAGAGTCTCTGGACCGGATTGCGCCACTACGGCCCCTCCGGGTCAGCGGCTCCCGGAGGCCTCCTGGGTTCACTGAGGAGCTCCGGGAGATAAAGCGCCGGAGGAGACGCCTAGAGCACCAGTGGAGATCCTATAGGTCCGAACTGAACCGAGCACTTTTGACAGCATGCACCAAGGAGTACATCCGGGCATTAAGAACAGCTAAGAGAACACACATTGCCACCTTGGTAGCATCCGCCGAGTCCCGCCCAGCCGCCCTGTTTAGGATAACCCGCTCCCTCCTAAATAGGAGGGAGACGGGGGACCCCTTACAGGGTAGGGCTGAGGAGTATGTTCAGTTCTTGGCGGACAAAGTTGCTTGGTTTCGGTCAGACCTGGACTCCACCCTCGCAGATCCAGCCGAGACACAAGGGAATGACTTGGCAGACCATCTCTGGGTTGAGTTTCAGGATGTTGCCTCTGGGGATGTGGACAAGGCTATGCGAGCTGTGAGTGCCTCCACCTGTATACTGGACCCGTGTCCCTCCTGGCTGGTTGCCAACAGCAGTGAGGTGACACGAGGCTGGATCCAGGCGGTTGTTACCGCCTCTCTTCGGGAGGGGTACTTCCCCACCGCGCTTAAGACGGCGGTGGTGAGACCCCTCCTGAAGAAACCGTCCTTGGATCCAGCTGTTCTTAATAACTACCGTCCAGTCTCCAACCTCTCCTTTGTGGGGAAGGTTGTTGAGAAGGTGGTGGCCTTCCAGCTTCAGCGTACCTTGGAGGAAGCTAACTATCTTGACCCCTTCCAGTCAGGCTTCAGGCCCGGTTACAGAACAGAAACTGCTTTGGTCGCATTGACCGATGATCTCTGGAGAGCCAGAGATGGAGGCCACGCATCCATCCTGGTTCTCCTTGACCTCTCAGCGGCTTTCGATACCATCGACCATGGTATCCTTCTGCGACGACTGCGGGAGGTGGGGGTGGGCGGCACTGTTCTGCAGTGGTTCTCCTCCTACCTCTCGGACAGGTCGCAGTCGGTGTCGGTGGGGGGGCAGAGATCATCCCTGAGGCCCCTAACTTGTGGGGTGCCGCAGGGTTCGGTCTTATCCCCCCTGCTGTTTAACATATACATGCAACCGCTGGGTGAGATCATTCGGAGGCACAGGATAAAATACCACCAATACGCGGACGATACACAGTTGTATCTGTCCGCCCCGTGCCAACTCAATGAAGTGGTGGACGTGATGAACCAGGGTCTTGAGGCTGTTAAAGACTGGATGAGAGCTAACAAACTGGTACTCAACCCGGACAAGACCGAGTGGCTGTTGTGTTTTCCTCCCAACAATTTGGCTGACATTCCATCGCTCAGGCTGGGGGGTCAAAATTTATACCCCTCAGACAGGGTCCGCAACTTGGGAGTCCTCCTGGACCCACAGCTGACTTTTGACCACCACTTATCAGCTGTGACCAGGGGGGCATTTGCCCAGGTTCGCCTGGTGCGCCAGTTGCGGCCCTACCTGAACCGGGAGGCCCTCACAACAGTCACTCGAGCCCTTGTGATCTCTAGGCTGGAATACTGCAATGTGCCCTACATGGGGCTGCCCTTGAAGAGCATCCGGCGACTTCAGCTAGTCCAAAATGCAGCCGTGCGAGTGATTGTGGGCGCACCACGGTTCGCCCACATAACACTGATCCTCCGTGAGCTGCGCTGGCTACCTGTTGGTCTCCGGGTGCACTTCAAGGTCCTTCTTACCATCTATAAAGCGCTCCATGGTAGTGGATCTGGCTATTTGAGAGACCGCCTTCTGCCGATTACCTCCCTCCGTCCCATCAGATCGCATAGAGTAGGCCTCCTCCGAATTCCATCTGCCAGTCAGTGCCGACTGGCGACTACGCGGAGGAGAGCCTTCTCAGTTGCAGCTCTGACGCTATGGAACAATCTCCCTGTGGAGATCCGCACCCTCACCACCGTCCAGGCCTTCCGCACAGCCCTCAAGATCTGGCTATCCCGTCAGGCCTGGGGATAAGACTTTACTCTCGCCCCTCCCGAATGTTGAATGAATGTTGGGTCTTTTATTGTTAATTATTTTTATTCACATTTTATTTTTGTGTTTTGTCCTGCACTCCCCTCCCCTATTATTGTAAGCCGCCCTGAGTCCCCTCAGGGAAAAGGGCGGCCTATAAATGCTTAATAAAATGAAAAAAAATGAAAAATGAAATATTGCCCCCAACAATCTGGGTCCTTATTTTATCAACCTTAGAAGAATGGAAAGCTGTGTCAACCTTGAAGTGGTCAGACTCGAACTGCTGGCAGTTGGACAGAGTTAGCTTGCAATACTGTATTCTGAGCATTGCACCACCAGGGCTATATAACACACTTATGTGCCACAAAAAGTCCAAAGGTGTGTCAAATCAACAAACCTCCCTCCCTGGAAGACATACATACATGCATGCATGCATGCATGCATGCATGCATGAAAGCTCACTGAGCTTTCACTAGCCACTGCTAACATCATCAGAGTGTAAAAGCCATTAAAGAGATACCTGCCTTTATACAATGTTAATCAATTTGGCCACTGCACGCATGATAGGCCCATCTACCCGCCTCCCACCTGTGATTAGCTTTGTTGTTTTTACGTCAGGCATGTTAATCGATGTTCCTATTCCTTCCTCCCTTTTTGAACACAGCTTGGGCTGTTCCTCTCCAGGAAATAACGCTGAACTGTCTGATGTTGATTTTAAACGTTCCAGAGATCATAATGTCTGCTTCTTTTATATCTATACCTGGAACTCACATTTTTAGGACAATTCACTACGTATGTATGTATGTATGTATGTATGTATGTATGTATGTATGTATTCCCAATTAACTTGCTCAGACTGAAGAAGCTACTTGGATAAGCAGTGAAACATTTTGAACCAACAAGAAAAGAAGCTCATTCACATCAGCAAGCCAAAGTAAATCTCAGGAAGTGCTGCACAATTGTGCAAACTGAAGCCTATTTCTGTGATATCACCAGAGGCAGACTGATTCCATTTCTTCCACAGAGATCCCCAGCAACCTGTGACATCATAGGACTTCCAGATTTGCAACTTGGAATTCTCAGTCATGAGATGTGAGCCATGAGATGAGAAATGTTGAAAACCACTGATATAAATGAACAAGCCCCCAAAACAAGCAAACAAACAAATATTTTGTTAATATTTCTACATTTAAAAATAACCTTGAAATGTAAAAAAAACCCTCAGAATAATTGAAATCCACAATTAGACTGGAATGTCTTCAGAATGAAAATTCTGAAATGTCAAACTGGTTTGTTAAAGACACCATTAAATCCTGTGTTCTATTTACAGTAAATTATTTTGTTGCTTCAAACAGTCGACTGCATATAGGTGCTTCATGATTAGGGGGTGGATGTACAGTTGAACAGAAAAACAGCAACAAGATCTACTTTCTGTGAGAAACCTACAATATCTTTCCAAATGGAACATATTTCCAGAAAAAATAATTGGAACTAATTAGGAAACCTCCAGTCATGCTTATAGTAGCAAGACAGTGAAATCAGATTTAATTATATGAGGTGTCAGGAGTGCCACTGGTATAATAAAGAATATCTTTATTAAGGCAGACTGTATATACAGTTGATGCTTACTAGTATTAGGAGATTCCACTACACATTTCTTTATATTAAAGGGATTTTAATGGTAGGAATTGTAAGGCTAATTTACAATGAGTGACAGAAGTATAATTCTGAGGCAGTGTAACAGACCAAAAAAGCTTGATTTGCATTTTTGTGTACTAACCTAATTTTATAAAATAAAATATTTGCAATACTCATGCAACTCTTCTTCTATCAAGAGTTACAACCCATGCAATATTAATAACATTCTTTGAAATAAATTTGATGTGATCCTCCGCACCACCAAGTATTTTCGTCTCCTATCCAGAACCTGACATGAATTTTGATACATAGACAGAGAGTCTAGAGAGAGTTCTCCCTTCATTAGAAAAAGCAGCTGTATTAAGAATGCACCTTTTCTAAAGGAGCTGGGAATTCCCTTGCAATTAAGTGGTATTTTTCTTGTATTAGATAATATCATATCTGTCTGCACTTATGCTAACTAAACCCAAGAGGGTAATGGTTCCAAATTGATGAATAGCATAATCAGAGGTGGCATTCTACTAGTTCAGACTTGTTCTGGTGGACTGGTAGCTCCGATGATCAGCTGGGCCCACCCACATACCTCTGCTCTATCCTGTCCTTTAGTTCCTGCTTTCTAGCTCATCTCAATCATGCAGCACAGCTAATCCTCCCCTCCCCCAAGCTGTTTTACTTACCGTTGCTGACTTGGAAGGTAAGCAGCTGAGCTTCTAAATGCTCCATTTTCAGCACTGTGTGCATGTACAAAGCACACATACACGCAAAGCATGCCCTCAATGAACTGGTTGTTAAACTGGCAGCATCCCCCACAAAGGATAATACTTCAAATTCAGTGCTGCAAGGTCTCACAAATGTACTTTGTATGTCCACATAAACAGAGATCCAGAGAAGTATTAAAACAATATCATGGTTGTAGCTTTGGAAAAGTCTTATTTTCAGTAGGATGCCAACTAAAGGAGATTGGTACAAGATCATTCAGAAAAAGTTAGTCTAACTCAGTGTTTCTCAAACTTGGTAACTTTAAGAGGTGTGGACTTCTGGTTTCCCAAATTCCCCAACCAGAAAGTTGCTAAGTTGGGCAAACACTGATCTGGCCATTCTGCTACAACAAGTATAGCACGGTCTACTGAAAATAGTGAGATTTAATTTGTTACAGCTCATTTGTTCTATTTAATTCAACAGTACTCATTCAGTTCAGATGTACTCATTACATCCATTTACTACACTGTTTTACAAATTTAGAGAAATATTTTTGCATTACAAGAAAGTCTTTTGCTTCTGTCAATGGATTCATCTTAACACATGGTCATTGACATTTTGTTTGCTTCCACATTTGTCTCTGCATTCTTCAACATTATCATTAATCACTTGACTTGGGGTGGTGGAGCTGGGCTGGGGTGACAGCTGGCGTGCCCACATAGAGGGCTCTGTGTGCCACCTGTGGCATGTATGCCACAGATTCTCCATCATGGACCTATAAGAAGTATAATTTAAGAGAGGAAATGACTGGAACATTCAGCTTTTGTCATTCAAGGTTGGGGTGGTGGGAGGGAAGACCAGGTAAAATATGATTCTAGATGACATTTCACTGTGTCCAGCTTTCCCACATATTTCTGATTATTGATTTTAAAAGAGAGAAAAAATGAAGAAAAAATTACAATGAGGTAGAATGCAGCAATGCTTAAATTTTCTGCAGTCGACTCCTTTTGAATCTTAAGGTTCCATTGTTAATGTTTCCTTTTGTTCTCTTCTTGTTTTTAACAAGAATGCGGCATCATTCTTAAGAAATGACTCGATATTTTCTATCACTGGATTTAGGCTGGTTAAGTATGTTGCAGAATTTAGCTCTCAGTAGTGTCCACAATAAATTGTCTTATTATGGATGGTTAGACTTGAAAGGAAATGTTAGTAATGTTTTAAATTACTGTCCTTTGTAAATTTTCTAAAGTAAAAATACAGGAGAGCAGGCATGTTTAATTGTTATGTATTCATTTTACTGAATAAGATCCTGGTTTTCTTCTCATCATTTAATTCATATTACTAGGTAACACTGTAGGTCTGACCAAATAGATAAGGACATTTAAAAATTGATGAAATGGAGCACAATAATAAGACTAACTACCCCCACCAACTCACAAAGCATGCATTAAGGAGATCTACAGTTCATGCAAGAGAGAAGTGAATGAGTATCTTGCTCAGGTGACTTCTTTTGTCCCCTTCAAAGAGAATGGAAAAGAAGAGTAGAAATTGTATTCCTTTCTTCTTTATAATTTCTTACAAATGGGGCTATGAAAATTTCTTCATATCCCTGAAAGCATATCTTAAATTGCATGAGATCATCCCACAAATGAGTCTAGTTAGACATATTTGGCAGAAAGTTGCATAGCTAAAGATGGAGAAGCGGAGTGAGGTACAGAAAAATTGAATAAAAGGAGATGAAATATTGTATCTTTGTTAAACTTTTATATATATAAAAGGTGAAATCCAGATATACTACAGTATATGCTTCCACTCCATTAAAGATAGCTGGTTTGCCTGATAGAATATGACAAAATCAGTTCCTCTTCCCTGCCACAACTTCTGATATGTTTTCTAGGGCTATTTTCTAGTATTCCCAAGAGGAAGAGGAGAAAAGATTTCTATCATATGAAAAATATGAAACTTTATGCTGTATGTAAAAAACCTCTATTGATAGACTTAAGCAAAGAAATAAAAGGAATCAGGGAATGAATACAGGTAGTCCTCAACTTACAACCACAATTGAGCTCAAAATATATATTGTTAAGTGAGACATTTGTTAAGTGAGTTTTGCCCCATTTTACAACCTTTCTTGCCTCAGTTGTTACGTGAATCACTGCAGTTGATAAGTTAGTAACTCAGTTGTTAAGTGAATCCAGCTTCCCCATTGACTTTGCTGGTCAGAAAGTCACAAAAGATGATCACATGACCTTGGGGCACAACAATGGCCACAAATATGAACCAGTGTCCAAGCATCTGAATTTTGACGTGATCACGTCATCATGGAAATGCTGCAAAGGTTGTAACTGTGAAACACGGTCATAAGTCACTTTTTTTCAAAGGCATTTTAACTTTGAACAGTCACTAAATGAACTGTTGTAAGTCGAGGACTACCTGCACACAAAACTAGAAAACTGCTTTTCATTTGACATTACAAAAATGGACATAGCTAAGAATGAATTTAAATATAATATATATAACAAATAATTTCATTTGCTTGACCTAATCAAAGTGAAATATAACAACAGTTTGAAATATCTGTTAACAAATGGACTTAGAATTAACGACAGTAAAATAAACTAAAAAATTCCACATTAGTTTCTAGACGATAACCTGGGTGCCTGAGAATCTCCATAGATAATTAGTTTCTAGAACCATCCTTTACTTGAATTTCCAGAAGTTGCAGTAAGAAGTGCTTTGTCTTTCAGTCCATCTTTAAAGTAAAAAAATAATCTCCAAGTAAACAAAAGCAAAAATAAAAAAATAAAAATGTAAAGTTAAACTATCTAAAGATGTACTAAAAAGTATCTACTATGTACCAATAAAGTTAAAATATAGTACCGCTTTGTTTACTCAATTGTTTGCATTCCTATAGAACTAACAGTTATTGTAAAATTATTTTGCTCCAGTCAATAGTATAATTGCATTAAAACCAAAAGCATATGTGCATGGAGTTAGTCAGCTCTAGAAAAATAAGAGTTTGAAGAATAAAAATTAAAATTAAAAAGTTATAAAATTTTACTGCATTTCTGACCAACAGCCACTAACACTTTGACTAATGTAATCAATTAATCACCATGCTGTATCCACAATGATAATAAATGGAAGGTAGAGAATTTATTACTGTGATTAAAATTGAATTTTTATTTTAAAGATGACCTTTGGGCATCTCTCTCTCTCTCTCTTTCTGTCTCTGTCTCTGTCTCTGTCTCTCTCTCTCTGTGATATGAAACTCTCTCTTTCTCTCTCTGTCAGAAACACACACACACACTTACACACACAGGGAGACTCTAAAATTTTATTTTATTTGTTACATTTAGTTTGGTATATCTATTTGCCTACGTGATGAATGATTGATTGTTTATATGACATCAAGTTGGTATAAATACTTAGCATAAAAATAATGCTTCTCCATTATAAACTCTCTCTAACGGTCCTTCAGGCCTTCCCATCCTTCCTGTAACTGAAAACTTGTTTCTTCTGGTCATCCTCTTCTCTTTCCTTCCACTTTACTTAGCTCTACAGGTTCTCCAAAGAGCTGTTTCTTGACATAATGTATCCTATTCATTATAATTTGTTCTCAAGGGAGCACTCTGGATTGATTTGCTCAATGGTCTTTTGTCTTCTTGACTATCCATGACATTCTGTGGAATCTTATCCAATTAACGTTCAGAAGTATCAGTACTTTTTGCATCTTGTACCTTTTATGCTCAATGATGCACAGTATTTATTACAAGCATGAATGTATGTATGTATGTATGTATGTATGTATGTATGTATATACATACATACACACACACACACACACACACACACACAAACACACACACACATTTTCGGGTCTTTTCCCATGTAAGATTGAGATTGTCTTGGCAACGTTTTAAGCCAAAAACACCAGCCTGAGGATGGCGAGTAAGACCCTGCCAAACGTTGTCAAGACAATCTCAATCTTTTATATATATATATTTTTATATATATATATATATATATATATATATATATATATATATATATATATATATATATATATATATATATATAATATATATATATATATATAACATACTCTCAGTGGTGATTCATATGTCCATCATACTTTTTTTCCTTTTCCATCCTGTTTGCTTGGCGCAGTTTTTGCTGTTGACATGATCTAGGATTCAGCAGTGAAGTGATTGATGCCACAGTCAATGGTAGGCATTTGCTCAGCTGCTTGTGGCCTCTATAGGCTGTTGTGAGCTTCATCCTTTCCATATGGTCAATGGGAAATGTCTTCCATAGTCACTTGGGCTTAGGCTCAGTAGAACAGTGAAAGGATTTTTTAAAAAACATATTCATTGATGGAATAATGAAATAATAGGCTTGTTAGGAAGATCAATTGATGGTTGTTTTCCACTCTAAAATATAGGATAAACAAAACCATGAGAAACTACCAATCACATTCCTTCATTTATCTTCTGTTAAATAATAACATTAGACCTTTATAACTTTGTTACCAAGGCAGAATATAGATTAGTAATTAGGTTACCAAAATTTATGCTGTTTTATTTTACTACTGGCTCATAGAATCCTTCACCTCAACATGACCATCTGGTTTTGCCCAAGATTTGTTCCAATATCCTTCTGTAAAATTCAGACCTGGACAAAATGGTCATAGCAAATGATAGTTTTGCAGAAACTCAATAACTTTTTAAAAGTGAACTTTAGTTTGGTTTTTCATTCTGTTTGTCTTTTTCTTCTCCTGTCTTGTCTTGTAGTGATTTTAATAATCTCCCTACAATACATTCCCTTTTTCAAATATTAGCTGAGCACAGGACTGTTTATATAAGAATGAGATATTCACTATCCATTTATTCACATTTATCAGCTCTAGGCACATTTATGTTCATACAATCAGAACTGTAGAGCTGAAAGAGATTAGCTAGTCCCAATTTTTGTAATGTGTGTGGGGGAAACAATTCAGCCATGAATATTAGGTGGCTATCCTGCGATTTCTTAAAACCTTTCAGTGATAACTCACAACCTATGCAGATAGGTTGTAATAATTGATCAGAGTCCATAATTTATATAGAATTTAATAACACTTCTGAAATTGTGGTAATTGATTATTAATAGCAATAGCTACTCAATAAAATTAAAATGATTTTCTTCTTTGACTATTTAAATAAAAGGATTACAAATAAAATTCACAAATGGAATATATGTTATGTCAAAGCACCTGGTATGCCCAAATAGGTGAGGGAGCATACTGCTTCCCTTTTGCTTTTCAGCTCCACCCTAGGAGCCTTCCAGGCAGAAAACCACTTAATTATTTCCTTGGCTCAGCTGATAAGGGAGGAGAGCATGTGGCTTGGTGGCTAATACAACTGCCTAATATGTAAAAACAGTGCAGGTTCGAATCCCAGTAAGTGTATGGTTAGCTGATGAAAGCTAAATAGCTTGAAATAGATCTATACTAGTCTTCCTTTATTTATTTATCAGCACAAATGCAACACACACACACACACACACACACACACACACACACACACACACACATTCTATTAAACTAAGAGACTATGGCTAGGAACTATCTTATATTTCATGTCCTGCCTGAAAATCATTTGGCATTATTCTTCCCTGCCAGGCAGACCAAGTGTGAGATTTTCATTGACATACAGAACCATGACAGCAATGTGCCAGAGCTGAAGATGATGCATAGTTTCTATTGTCACAAGAAGTAGCCTTGCAGCTTCAGTTTGGTTGTAGAACTGTGTAAAGCAAGAAAAATTATAGCAATGCAAATCCCCTGGTTGGCATAAGCAGCAGGAAACCTGCATTTCACTCATTTGGGATGGAGACAATAATCAGAGTTGGCAGAACCTTGATCTGTTTACTGATTTGCATCAATCTTCACAGGACCAGCACTAGTCTCTAGAGCAATAGTCCTGTTGTCAGGTTTCCAAGTAACACCCCTCACAAAAGAAGACTCCGAGGCTTGAGATTCCTCAAAGTTCCATTTTATTAGAGATGTCATATTGGCACATGTGGGGAAACCCGAATCTGAAAACTTCCAGGTTTTCCCCATCCAAATGATCCAATCAATCACAGTCCCAACTGGAGATGCCTCCCAGTTACGCCACTCCATGTGCAGGGCAAGTTGTCCTTGACTTTCTGAGAAAGGAACGTTATTTTGACTACATCTACCCCACTCCATATAATCCCCCTCCCAGTTTTCCACAGCAATAAATATGGCTGGCCTGAAGGCCCAATTCAAAAGATGGCTTCCAGGCCACACCTGTTTTTTTAAAAACACATCTGCAGTGTTGTTTCAGATCTCATTTATTTTATTTTATTTTTTTAAAGGCAAACTCTCTATATAAAGTCTATGCAGTGACTTATCATCACATTCTGAAGTGAGAAGCCTGGTCTCTCCCACAGCAGAAGCTAAAAAGGGGCCTGGAGGACAGGGTCCAGTGATTCACCCTAATCCTGCCACACTGGCAATTAAGAAAAGCAATTGGGGCTGGTTTTTTTGATACCCAGTGGAAGGAGGAGCAAAACTGAAGGAATCCATCAATCGCTAGTCCTGCATGGAAATGGCCTTGTGACTGAGGAAGAATAGGGAGAGGTTATCAAGGCATTTCAATTTGTGTCAGCATATTCTCATGCTGATTCAAGAATGGGAAGAGAATAGCTTTATATGACTGTGAAGTAGGGCTCTGTGCCTCTACATTTTTCAGGCAATTTGGGATTTGGGAAAAGCAGGAATAGAAAGACATGAGAGTCTTAGTGCTAGGGAAAGTAAGAAAACAGAAGCTCAGAGAAATGTGAATCATTCCTGTTTATTGATTGATTGATTGATTGATTGATTGATTATCTGCCTTCAAGTCATTGTCAACTCTTAGTAGAAGCATAGGTAGATTTTCTTTATGATGATCTGTCCCTAGCCTGTTTCTTTCAGATGTTTTTAACAGTTGTAAATTAATCTACCCATCTTTCCCCTGGTTGTCCTCTTCTCTTTCCTTTCACCTTTCCCAGCCTTTGAGTCTTTTCCAGAGAGTTAGATCTTTCTGTAATGTGCCCAAAATACAATACTTTGAATACAGTTGGTTGTACCTCCAGTGAGAACTCTGGATTGATTGATTTGATAATCCATTTCTTTTCTTGGCTGGCCGCTCTATTCTAAGATGCCTTCTCCAATATCAGATTTCAAAAGCATCCATGAGCTTTCTATCCCACTTCTTCAAAATCCAATTTTTGCTTTCATAAAGCATCAGAGGCAATACAATGGTTTGCATGATTCTGGTCTTTCTGTGCATAGACACATCATATATAACTATCTTTTTCAAAGCCTTTATGCACAATAAATTCTAGTCTGCAGCACATTTCTTGACTGCTTATTCCTTTACTGTTGATAGTTGTTCCTAAAAGTCAGACTCTATTGCTTCAATTTCTTCATTTTCAATTTTCACTTTCCTACCTTTTATAAGTTTGATCTTTATATTAATTTTAGTCCAATTTTTCATAGTGCTCTTAACTTTTATTGCTAGAATTTGTTATCCTTCACATTTTCAGCTGTCAAGATATTGTCATCTGGTAGTGCAGGTTGTTGATATTTTTTATCCAATTTTAAAATCACACTCATCTTACAATCCAATTTCCTTAATATATATTCATCATATACTTTGAATAAATAACAAGAAACTAAACATCCTTTTCTCACTTCTTGCTAAAAAGCAGTCTGTTTTGACACATCAGTCCTATGTATAATAGATAAAATACTATTTTAAAAAATATAATAATACAAAATCATATTTTTTTAGCTATGTGGGGATCAAACACAATATTTCATGCTGAAATATATCCTTTTGGGAATTTGTAAGACAAACCATGAATGTATAACACACATATGAAAAAAAAACATTCACAAAATGCATTAATTAATGAAAATTACTGGTGAAAAGTTATATATTAGAAAAATACATTTAAAGTATTTCTATAGAGAGATGTATATGAAAATGCTTTATTCCCACAGACAACACCTACAAAATGGTAGACTAACAAGGTACAACTAATATCAGAGCAAAAATGCAGAAAACACAATAGAAAAGTATTTTCCCCTCCCCGGAGAAGAAAGTTAACTTGGAAGACACGCTATATCTTATAGTTATCCTCATCCCTGGCCACATTTCCAGAAAGATTTATGGGAAAATTTCTAACTTACTAATAATAAATATTGCATATGTAAATATGATGAAGAAGCAGTATGATTAAAATGGGACTTTGACTTTGAATTATAGCAATGAATGCTTAGAATATGCCACATATTACTTTAATTTCAGTATAAATTAAAAATTATTACTAGCTGCTCATGAATACTTTTGATTTGCAGCAGTCCACTTTAATTATCAAATTGCTTTGCCAATTGTTGGACCCCATCATATCAGCATATTGTGTCTGAAGGTGATGTATGTGGTGCACACATTGCTAAGAGACACATGTCTATTTGCCTTTCCAGAAGAAATGTTTAAATGAAGGGATGGAGAAAGCAGCTTGAAATTAAGGGCGCCTTGCAGCATTTTAAACTGAAGACAAGCTTGTAGTACTACCAGAGGCTGTAAAATATCTAAGAGAGAATAATAAGAGTTGTCAGTCTTAGTTGAGGCATCAAGCAAAGTGAAGGCCACATTTCTCTCAGTTTGGAAATGTTTATTAGCACAACAAGGTCATGGGAACTGAAAGGCATGTTTCCGTCCACCTTCTGCTTTTCTTCCCTTCTCCATGAAGATATAGCCTCTCAGTAGTTCGAGTTGGGGTGTTTCATTTTGCGTGACAAGAGATTTTAAAACATGAAAAATAAGCTAGAAGGATCATTGACAGCATTAACTTGAACACTGCCAGATTGCTTCACAGGACAGAAGAGACAGAGAGCATGTGTGTGTGCCTGTGTGTCTGTGTGTGTATTTCCAAGTATTTGATAAATTGCATTCATCTTGAAACACATCCTCTTCTATCCTCCTAAGTTTCAGGCTTTTCAATGTGAATATCCATGTTCTACAGAATGCTCTGAATTTCCTCATTCTGACCTCCTAATTTTGCAATAGGAACAAAGTGCTTTATGATTCCCAGAAAGAAAGAAAAAACTAACAAGATTTTCCATAGCTGATAGGAAACTAATCATCATGCAAATACTATTTTTCTCTGACACCAGAAAAACATCACATGGCAAATTATAGCAATGACATTAATCTTGTTAGCTCAGGATTAAGACAAAACCTTGTAGGCATCAAAACTGCCATAGGCTTTCAGTGCTTCTAGAATAGTAAGGTTGCATGATAATTATGAATTGTCAGCAAAAACATATTCTGTATTTAATCAGAAATGAATTGCTTTCCATCTTGGTTCATAAGGGCAATCCTTGGCCTTCACGGGATCAAACTGATATTTCATCCTGCCTCCCGCCTTCATGAAACATCTACAGGCTCTACCAGCACATTTGGTAGCAATTAAAATCAATGTTATAAATGGCACATCTTTACCATGTTTACATCCTAAGCTATGCCTCATTTAGTTTTATGTGTAATGAAGGTCATATCTCAGCAGTCTTCAAAATTGATTGGTTTCAAAAGTGAGCCGTCTGTAGGATATTCTCTGCTCATTCCATTGCTCCCTCCCTTTGCTGTCTGAACAAGATGAGGTCACAAACTCCATAGGAAACAGTTATCGAATTCCTTCCTTCCTCTGTGAATAAATTTAGAGTTCATACCCCACTGCTATGTGGTAACCTTTCCCTGATAATCCATTTATCCAAGATCAATTGGCTGTCATACCTAATGAAACCACTTACCATTTTATTTGCTTATCACTGATCTATACAAAGGTTTCTATGAATTTTTTCCCCCCAAATTTATCATATTCTTAGTCAATCAGCATTTTTTTACTAAGTGTCCAAAGGTAATCTATTTTCTTTGACTTCAATCATATAAATAAAACAAATGTAAATAAATAAAACCCTTAATAATTATGTACCATCTTAGTATACAACTATTGCAGAAAAGGTAAATCCTATGGTTAGAACATAATGGTTTTGAAGATAAACCAGCCAATATGATAATCCAGTATAAATCTATGTGAGACTGAATTTGGATTTCTGCCCTAAAAATCACTTCTGGAAAGTAGTACCTTAGAGCTGGAAAGGTGCTAAGAATGACAACAAAAGGACTGGGATTGCAACATATGGGCTTTTTAACTTGGAGCAAGTGTGGATACTGGGAGAAATGACAAATATATATAAAAAATACACATGGCATGGAAAATGTGAATGAGAGACCCTTCTTTCTCACAAGCAATGTTAGAATTGAAGCCAATCCATTAAAAGTAAACGAAGGGAGGCTTGGAACCATAAAAAAGGAAGTTGTTATTTACACATTCCCATAGTTAAACTGAAGTTTTTACCATCAGACGTAGCTCTATTTCCTAATTCAGATGGTTTTAAAAAGTAACTCTATTGACTGCTGCCATGTCCCAAAATCACAGGCTGCATGTCTTCAATACCAGATGTTAGAGCAGATGTCCTGAAGCAGAGAGTATTTGTTTGTAAATTGTATTGAGCTTCTAAATTCAGGATGACCACCACAATTCCAGAAACCTTTATAGCAAAATCAAGTAGTGAAAAGTAATGGGTGACTAGATTAGCTATTTCAATCTGCCCTCCATAATGTATATGACAGAAGACTCATCTGGGGTAGGACATGCAGTTAACAATTTTGATGGTTTTGGTTTCCTATTTGCCAGGGACATTTTCCCTGATGCGACTGGATCTCTATACCACCCGACTTTGTTTGCTTTTTCAAAGTTATTATTTAACTGAAATTAGCATGCTATAAAAGACTTGCATAACAATATCCTACTTCTATTTTTATCACTGTGTCTCATAAGTCTCATAGGCAAACATACAAATGTTTGTAATCTTAGCATAATAATTGATTTTAATTAAACATTTTTAATAAAAATGTTTTATTTTAATCTATTTTAATGTACTGTATTTATTGAAAGGGTCTGTATAGACACTCAGCTTGCAAAAAAAAAATTACTTCATGCCAAGTCAGAAAAAAAATAATAAAACAATAAGAACCAATCTAGATCATTCATTGAAATCAATCCTACATTTAAATGGGATGATTACAAGCACACTAAGGATTGAAATAATTGTAGAGACTAATCTCCTCCGTTTGCTTTCTTATGAAGGGGAGCCTTGTGAATGACCATGCCTAGAGTAACAGCCATTTTGTGAACTGGCAGCCTAACCATGGCTGCCATTTTGGAAAAGCCCATAATATGTTCTCAAAATGTCAAATGTGTCCATTTAGGGCAAACATTTATCTACCCATGGGATAGAATTGGTATTGCATTGGTTATCATTTCATTGATAGATAAGGAAAACTAAAATGGGGAAAAACATGTTGCAGTGTACTTTATTGTCAGAAAAGTAAGGAACAAATCATTTATCCTCATTTCAGAAACAAAGTTGAAGGCATTGGCGATGTAATTCTAACCTCACTTTTGACACCATATTCTGCTCTGGTTGTCAATCAGAAGACATCTGCCCCAAATAATGGATCTTTTGATTTCAAATTTTGCATCCCTACCGCTGTAGCTGCATGTTATTGAAAAATTGAAATCCTCATTCCTTTTATTTAGGGTTCCTTATACAATTATTGAACTGCATTAGTAACCCTGTGAATTTGGAAAGACATCATTATTAATGGAAAGGTCATTCCATTAAACTATGCTGTATGTCTCCCTGAGCTTTGATTAATTAATTGTGCTATGTTTTAGAATGTGCAAATTGCTTCATGAGTTATTTTACTAGCTCTTAATGTTAAATAGGATTTTAAAAAATCTGAAAATAATAATTAGGAAGTACTAACTCCAAATAATGACAAATAGCAATAAATTGATATTATTCCCATATAGGAAAAATCCAGTAAGTATATTTGATACATTACACTTGTTCTCAAAATCTCAATTTCAAGAAAATTTCTTTTACCTTTTCTTGTCCTATATTCTAAGACACTGAGCTTGTTGATCAGAAGGTTTGCAGTTTAGCTGTTCGAATTCCTAGCGCCAGGTAACAGAGTGAGCTCCTATTACTTGTCCCAGCTTCTGCCAACGTAGCTGTTTGAAAGCACATAAAATGCAAGTAGAAAAATAGAGACCACTTTGGTGGGAAGGTAACAGTGCTCCGTGCGCCTTTGACATTTACTCATGCTGACCACATCACCACGGAAATGGCTCAGACAGCTCTGGCTCTTCAGCTTTGAAACGGAAATGAACATTGCCCCTAGAGTCGTAAACGACTAGCACACATGTGTGTGGGAATTTTTACCTTTACTATACCTTTCACAATCCTTAAAGATGACAATCATTGTAAACATGATTATTTGTCTAGATATTCTAGCCACTATCTGAATGCTCAACCAATCTTTCTACAAATTCAACAACTTGTGTTGCCCATTACATGACCCTGTTTTCAATCTTTGGATGGCATTAACAGCTTTTAACCTTGGTGCAATGCTGAAAGGCATAAAAGAGCACTTTAAAGGTCCTTGCAGTTGTACCTGGATGCACAAGAAAACGTGGAGGAGAAAAATCAACGGAAACAAAGAAGTTATAAGAACCTCATCTCTACATCTTTTAGAGCTGAATGAGCAAACATATTTCAAGATATATGTATATATTATAACCTGAAGGGGCATTTATTCCTTTGAGAAATTTATATCTTAAGTTACTGGGGAAAAAAAAACCTGTTTCCCAACTGTTCTTGATGATTGATAAAACTTATCCTTGTAAAATGGGATTTGATATAATAGTGTAGTGTTCTTGATGATCTCTCAGCTATGAATTACTAGCAAGTACCTTCCTACAGAAATACGTAATTACTTGTGTCTTGAATAACAAACACTAATAGTAGTGGGCAGACTTACAAAGTCCATTACAGTAATCATTGAACCATCTGCAAAAGATTAAAAGATAGCCCAATGCTATAATCTTTTACATATTGCTTGGAAGTACGTGCCATAAATAGCATGACAGTGAATGATTGGAAATCTGATGTATTTTCCAGGTAGAGTATATATATTGGAACATATATGACAGGGTTTTTTTAATTAAAAGTTTTTTATTAGATAAACATTAAAACATTGGGACATAGTGCAACTTTTTGGCATAACCATTTCCTTATACTGATTAGATCTTACATAATTACATTTTATATCCATTACATAGGTGTGTGTAGTCAGTCAAATTACCTGTCCATTGATGCTTTCATATATAATCTGATGTATTTTCCAGGTAGAGTACGTATATTGGAACATATACGATAGCCTTATGCACATCTAGTACAAAATAGGTCATGCCCCAGTAATACAGAAGATGAAAATGGAGCATAAGTAATTATTGAAAATAACATTTTTAAGCTGCTTGAAAAACAAAGGTCTTTTAAGATGATTTCCTCAAAGGAAAGTAATCTAAATAAATATTAAGAATCCATAGGCAGATTAACAATATTTAAACACACCGGCTGTACACAATAAAGCACCAATAACGATCTGGCTAAATTCTCCAATCACAATCCACAAAGACGTTCACATACAAAAGTAAGTTTTCAAGCTATTGAGAAAGATTTTTACAATGAAGACTGATCAATTGCAGTTGAAAGTGTGTGCAGCGGTAAGGCTACTGTCGAGAAAGGCTTTTCTTTTGTTCCTGACAGCCCAATTATTCTCGCTGCTGAGTAAACGATAAGGACTTAGTTGCAGATGCAGGCTGATATGAATAAATTGATACATTTCTTCAAGAAAATCTGTCATATGGTTTTAAGATCTTCAAATTAAGCTCCAAGCTGGTAATTTAAATCAGGCCCATAAATACACTGAGGCACAGTTTTTGGTACAATATACTGTAGATGTTATCAAACTCTAAAAGGCAGTCTCATCTAAAAATAATGTGATTTCATTTTGCTGTATAGAGATAATGACTTAGTCAAGAGGAGGGCCTGATTTGAGGATTGGATGATATGATTATCACCTAACTATGTCAGCTTCAACTCAGATTGGGGGCAAGTTCCTGTGGTCCATTAGATGACATCTTATAAGGAATTGTTTCTCAACTCAAGTAGTCTATCAGATCCTTGCCTGGTGTAGATCAATAAAGCAGACTTAGGATACTATTTGTGTGCCATCTACTCTGTTTCCCAAAGGTTCCATGAACTGAACAAGCTTAAGTGACCTTTAGTGTCATACAGGAGAACTCAAAGATGGTGATGGTGGAGGCGTCAACATTCATGCCGAATTTGACAAAAGAGATAAGTTTGGGTTCTGAGGCCTCCTTGACAGCTCTGGATAATGTTATAAACTTCAATTATTAACAACCAAGTTGCATGCCCACTATCTTTTGCCCTAGCTCATGTGAACTGTGTCCATATGGGAGATGTTATATTATTCTCTAATCCCCAAATACAGTAATGAAGTTTTGGTCTCAGGACAAAGGGGGAGACCCTATAAGATGGTCCATTTCTGTAGACATATGGAATATGATGGATTCTTTTTTAAAAAAAAGTTTTATTGTTTTAATTAAACAAAAACACAAAAAAGAATCATCTTTTGTTACATCTTGTAGAAAGCATGTAGATTGGTTACAAATACATTTCGTGCCTTTTCTTCCACAATCCTTATATATACGTCATTCAATTGAATTGTACATTTAAATAAAAAAGAAACTTTATTATTTTACTATCACTGTACACAATTCTCATTTAATTACAATTATTTAAACATGTTTTATCTAAAATCATTGTATTAAAGACACAACCACCTACTGGCATTCATTCGCAGTTTCAATAAACCTCCATAACATTACACCTTTATGACATATTCTGAAACAAATCAGTTAGTAAGATATCTAAGCATTTCCCCCCTCTTTTTCCCCAACTCACAATTTAAAGCTTATATCCAATTAACAACACATATATATCATTAAACATTATCCATTAACATTTCCTTGTATTATTGTAGTTAACTAAAATTATTTACTATTTATATCATCTTTCGTCTCATCAGGCCCAAAAGAAATTATACCTTTATAGCAAACTCTAAACAAGAATTTATTAATAAAATTTATAGGTCTTTTCTCTAAGTCCAAAATTACAATTTATATCCAAGTTATTTTTACTAATTAATGTTATCATTTCACTATTATTATAGGTAATTATATGTTAACAAATGAACATTTAATAAAATCTAAAACAGTCTACAAAATGCTACATTCCTACTTATTAATCACCAAAAATATTCATTAACATTTCCTTGTTATTATTGTGGTTAACAAAAAAAAATATTTAGTATTTTGATCACATCTCCTCTCTTCAGACCCAAAGTAATTATACCTTTATAACAAGATCTAAACAAAAATTTATTAATAAATGTATAGGACTTTTTCACTAGTCCCAATTTAGAATTTATAACCAGGTTACTTATACTAATTAAGGTTATCATTTCATATTATTGTCGTAGTTAATTATATGCTAACGAATAAACATTCAATGATAATCTAAAACAATCTACAAAATACTAAAATCCCTACTTATTAATCACCAAAATTAGATAACTTTTATCATCCACTTTCATTATCAACCTGTATCTTCCAATGGCAAAACAGTCTTATCTCTCTTATCAATTGTTGTGTCAATTCTCTTTTCAGCTCCTTTATAAAGTTTTTATAAACTTCTCTCCGCACTTTATTGCTTAAAAGATCTCTCAAATAGTCTTGTTGCTTTTGAATTGTTATTACATTAGCTTGTCTTTGGTTGTCACACTTATTTCTGAATAGGTTTCTCTTCTTAGCTCCATAATTACCACCCTTTTTTTCTCCTATATCTTGAAATCTGGATAAAGCTCCAAATTGTCAAATTCACTTCTCCATCTTCCCTTCTTTCTGCTTTCACCTATATTTGCTCCATTTGCTCCATGGTCTTGTCTTTATCTTCTATATTTTCATTCTCTTCTTTAATTTTGGGGGCTCCAACCCCATCATCTTTTGCTGTGATAAACAATAATATATCCAACTTCTTCTCAAATCTCCCAAATCCTTCTAAAATATAATTCAGCCAGGATGTTTCAAATGTTAGGGTTTCCTCATCTGGATATTGATCCATTTTCAAAAAAAAAATGAAATAGAAAAAAGAAAAGCGGAGTCTGATAGTCACTGCCACTCTAGCCTTCCAAGCTTCTTTTGTGTGTGTGTGTGTGTGTGTGGTGTATGTACACACACACACATATATTAGGTTAACTTAAGCACAATTTCTTTTGTACACTTCAAAGGAGAAGGGTTATATCTTTTCTTTCCTTTCCTTCTCTAGCCAAATACTTTCCAAGAGCACCTGCAAAAACCAATTCATGCCCTTGACTCTTTATTCAAATTTTGTAAGCAAGTTGCAAACCCTTCAGTTACCAAGTCAGTAAGATCAAATAGGAATGAACAAAGATACACAGTTTCAAAGAAGGAACTTCAAACTCTGGTTTCCAAATGGCAGATTCACTTTTTCATACTTTTCTCAATTTTAATGAAAACAAAAATTTGAATTGTCTTTGGTGGGATTTAATAACAAATAGAAGGAGAATTTGTTAAAATCAAAAAAGAGAGTTTTAATTTAGGTGGTAAAAAATTAGGTGGTAAAAAATAGCAGAAAAAAACCCAATCCATTCACTTCAATCGGAGAAACAGGAAACATTGCATCATTTCAATCCACAAAGTATTGTTACAAGAAAGAACAAAACTTTCCAAGGCAGTCCAATATAATTAAATTTGCCACTTTATTCTTTTACTTAAAGGACTAATGTATCTTGAAAAAAAGGTTTTTTGGGGCTTTCTTTCTCAGAGTAAAAAACCCTCACCCGATGAACTCACTTCACTTCCTTCTTTCCGGAGCTGTCTCCAACTTCATCAGCCTGAGGGCTGCCTGTTGCCGCCGGCTGAAGTGCTTCCCTTGGGTCAATCAGGGACTTTGTGGTGTCTGATATCAGCAAGACTTTGTCTTCCTGATCACCATTTCTCCAGGACAGTTTAGGTCCTGCCGGACCATCCAGTGGCAAAAGTGTCAACGGCGGTCTTGGACTGTCGAGACCACACGTTGTGTTGTGCGACATGGCTCCTCCTTTCGGAATATGATGGATTCTTGAATGCTCCTGGATAAATGGTAAGAGACATATATATTTTCTGTCCTTATTTTAGGGTAATCATGATCTTATTGTTATCTGCCCTAGAAAGTGGTTGTAGCACTCCTCAAATTCTGCTGTGACAAATGTGTGAAACACTTTGTAGATACAACTGCTCATTTTTTTGAAAATTAAATTGTGATTTTGATATAGCATATACTAGTATACTGCCTGATCTAATTGTATGGAAGGATTTTTAGATGGTGTCAAAAACTGAAGACATTTGTAGCTATCTGATCCGCCCAATGTTCTCCTGAGCACTGCTATTCTTAACCTATTGAGCTAGTTACATTGTCTAGTAGGAAATAACTAACACATCCTTCTGTGCTGAAATGGTCTCTTCATTATTATCACATTTTGAAATGTCTATTGAACAAAAACATGTTGTTTTGCATTTTTAAAATTGTTTTATAATACATCCCACTTTATATAGTTTTAACTCATTCAATTATCAGTTTTATGTAAATTAATTTGATATGTACTGTAATTGGACCAGGCATAAAATACATTATTGGTTTATCATCAACAACATCAGTAAATAGTGGGAAAAGCTTTGTTTGGCTTCTTCTCTTCAGAATTAATTAGAGTAGGAAATGTATATTTACCCTCTGTGTGCTTAATCTGTTTAAGATATTTTTATACAGAAAGTTTAAATTATAATTGATGTATGAATCAATGTAATTAATGCCATGGTTATGGAATGTGCTCTGTTGAAAATTGTATCAGCTTCTTTCACAAAAGTCAAAATGTTCTGTTTAGTGAAGCCACTTGAGTCCAGTTGACAGATGATTTATATTTATTCAGTCTTGAATGTTTATGGGGTTTTTTTTTCCGGTTATGTCTCTTGAATGGCTTTCAGGCAGGAAGATAAAAATAAACCAGATTATGCTGATGATGATGACATGGGGCCTTTTTAAAGAAAAAAATTGAACTAGAAATGTGTTTTTTTTTTAAAAAAAATCAATATAGAAACAGTAATAGATTTTATTGATATCTCCAGCATTTGAAATAAAAAGATGTATTCAGTTTTCAGCAGGAATTATTTAAAGGGTAGTGTCTTATCTATATTGTTGTCCATTTTATTGCCATCCCTCATACAAGAAAATAGAAGTATTTTATTTTGCCTTAGATTTATTTTTCTTGCTTTTCTCCCTTACCTTTCAATATCTATTCCACTACCTCTAACCATTTATTTCTAGTATTCTCTTAACCCACACATTTCATTTTGTATAATTGTATTTCTTTCTCCTTCAGTTTTTCCCCTTAATGCTGTAATGAAAGGTCTGCTGTTATCTCTTGATGGACGACTTTGAAACTTCCAATTTCTGAAAAAGCTCCAGCTTTCTTGACAACTTCTTGTCACTGATGGAGAAAGGCTCTGCTTGATTGAATGTTTCCACAAAAATCTAATCAGGTTGAAGAGGTGAAGTCCATTGTTTCATTTACCAAATTAATCTAAAGGTAAGTTGAACCAGTCATTAATATTAATATTTCATTTGAAAGAGAAAAGAGAAGGGGCTATTAAAAATAATCTTTATTTTAAAGATTAAAATAAAATAACAGCCTTCAACAAACTGAAATAGACATCAGAATTAAATACCTTTTGCATTTTAAAACTTTTCACATGTGTAATACCTGTGCTTAATCTAATGAAAGGCAGTCAGAGAGTAAATTACTACACTATAATTACATTTCCAAGTGCAATGCTTATGTAATCAAAACAGTACACCTCACACAAGAGGGAAATATCTGCAATTGAGGGAAGTTTGACAATCCACTCTTGGTTGTCTAAATAATATGTTTTTGGCTTCACAGTGAGAAGCTATTTTAATGATCCCAAAGGTGGAAGTGAAATTTTGACGCCTACAAAATACACATACATGCATAATAGTTTCCGATCTTTCCCCCCAATTAATACAGTGCATTGTTCCACAAGGCAGACTAGATCTGTCCTTGTTTTATTTAATTTCCATTTCTACAATTGTATTTTTGTCTTATGAAGTTTTCTTATATGGCTCGTGCCATACCTCTAGTTCTGTCACAGTGTCGATACAGAAAATGTTGGGAGGAGTCCTGGACATTTGACTTCATGCTGTTATAAGTCTTCTTTATCTTTAACATCAAAGGACTATATTATCTGCTGCCTTTCATATTGAGACATAAGTATAAATATAATCTTTATTGTCATTGTACTTAAATACAATGAAATGGTTTTCACCTCACTGGTGCAAAATTATAGCAGAAACGAAAAAAGAAAGGAAAGTGATTGTGGTTGTATTTAAAAGTCTGACAGCCCAAGGATAAGGATCTTTAACCTTTAAACATTTGGTTAAGGACTTCTGGTCTCTGTTTATGTGCTTAATCAGGACATACTGAAGTTGTTTTGCTGATAGTCACTTCTCAGTTGCCACAGTAGAGCTATTAAAAGATTAATCAACTGCAGGGTTAAGCAAGTTCTCAAAGCTAATATGATCTTTAATTTGGGTTCCTGTCACTAATGTAAAAGAATTAACATGCTAGTAGCTACAATAGTGCAACCATGTTTACTCATCAGGTTGCTACTATCATTTCATTCAATAGGATAATTAGATTGATATACAACAGAGGAAGAGGGAGTACAAATAACATATGCTTCCTTTGTGCTTTCAGTAGATCATCTGAAAGTTCATTCAAACATTTTTCCTTGTAGAAATGCCAACAATCTTGTGACACACTTCTCCCATTTTTGCACAATCAATCCTGCTATATTTTAATACTTTATACATTCAATGGCCTCCATAACAAACATTAGCAAATATTACTGGATATTCTTCTTGCCAGCCTCAACAGTTAAATAAACTCCAGGCAAACCTCAAGATATAACTTGTGTTGTTTACCTTTCTTTTCATGCTTCTGACTCACTATCAAAAGCATGGCCTTGAATAATGGATGCAGTTCCAAAGATAAAAGGAGGAAAAGCTGCTTTTGAGTCAGTTACTGCTCTGTCCATGGGCCAGATTTGCTTCACGCTTCATCAATAGAGCAGATGTGAAATAATGCACAGCCTTAACCTCAACCACTGCATCATATGGATTCTTCTTTGGAGCTTATTCCCAAATCATTCATTTTAAGATCAGGAGATCAGAAGTAAATTCTATTTTTCTATTAGATGCTAAAATGGGAAAGTACATTTTACAAAGAGAAACTATAGCGGGAAGCATGCTACCTTGTTTCTACTGGACACCTGAGTTGTTAATGCCACTACCAATGGTACATAGCTACACAGGCTTCATAGATAGGGAGACAAGTTTAGGAAGTGGCCCATCCTATCCTATCAGCCTAGTTTTATACAGCAACAATGGAAATTCTGTCTGATCCACCATAGGTTTTAGTTATCATAAATATGTGCTATATGAAGGCATGAGGTCATCTTGAAGTCTAAAGTGAGAAGTCATCAGTGGCTAGATAACAGCTCTGTTTCTTTGGGTTATCTCAAAATGTCAAGGCTGGGAAATTGCTAAATTGCTGTCTTAGATTTGGTAAGGACTGACTGAAAATCTGAAAACTGAAATGGAATGCTGAATAGAAGTAACCCCAATGGGTTGTAGTTCTGTAGTGCTATGGCGAGCCACACTTATTTGGTGTCTATAAGTCATAGAACTATGTGTTTGAATCAAGAACTACATAATCCTGTTTGGCTACCTCTGTGTTGGAAAGTACAAACCACAGTTTGTATAAAACCATATTTGCCAAAACAAGTATTGGATATTACTACTTGTCTGTAGGGAGAAGAGACAGAGGAACAAGGAACACTTTGTGTAACTAGCATGGTGGAAAACCCATCTAAAGAGACTACCAAATTTTGAGAGAATACAAACAAGATCCAGTAACTCCAAAGCTATCAAATTGCAGTGAATATTTTCCACCCAAACAAGCAAGATCAAGAGCCACAAGGTTACATAGAGCTTACATGGAATGTTGATTAAACACAGTTGAAGCCTATTGATAAACTAGCTGCTGTCTCCAAAATCTAACAGAGTGGATTTATAACTGATAAGTAAACAAGATACCACAAAGGGGAATATAGATATCCTTCATGGTGTGAAATCATAAAAGGCACATTCTTAGAAAAGAAACATAGTACCTATGAGTTGACCCAATATTAGGCTTATTATTCTAACCAGCTGACAATTTGTACCAGAAAAGATAGAATACAACAACATATCTCCTTGAGTTTTGTCTTTCAGTGTGTGAACTCTTAATCAATTACTCATCTCTGGCATTACTTGACCCAATAGTAAACATTCCATTCTAATGTTTAGAAAGGGAATACAGAATAATACCTAGATATACATATACAAAAAAATTAATAAACCCAAGCAAGATTACAGATCAATTCAACCTGAGTTCTTATTCTATCTCACCACACTTTGGAATGCCCAGCATATTATATGTGTTTTCATATTGAAATAAGAATTGGGAAAGGTCTCACCTTTTTAAATGACATTGCAGTAGTGGGATTCATGGGGACAAGTCTCGTAGTGGTTAAGAATATCTTCAGTAGGAATATGTTAATCATATCTGCCACAGTTGTACATTAATATCCATACTGCTGAACAAAAACCATCTCAAAACATTGAATCTGAGACTATATAAATATTATTCTCTGAGAAAAGTTTCCTTAAAATAAACATCCTATATAACCTGTTCATATCATGTTATTTAGCTGTGCTAAAGAGGAAAAATTGAAAAATTGCCACTGTTGAATTACATCTCAAGGATCACTAAGGATGCGGTAGTTCAGATCCACAGGGCCCATGCACTTCATAACAGGCAGTTAGACATCCCATCTATGTGAGCCAAACAATGCCAGGAAAGTAATGGCCTGCTGCAGAAATATAATTTCAAACTTCATGGTGTCATACAGGGATAAGGACAGTTCACTCATTCTTTCCTCCAAGTTCATTATATGGTAGTTTAAGCACTCAATTCTGGCTCCCAGTTAAGAAATCAGCTCTGTCTCACTCAATTAACCCAAAATACTTTTATTTTTCCAATCTAGTTTTGTGGAGAAGGGTTTTTGGGGTTGACAATGGAAAGAATGTTTGCCTTTGTTAGTTGGTTTTGCCTTAATAAACCCAGTTGAGGAAAGCTTGCATAATTATAGATTTGTGGGCCATTAGCTACAGTAGTCTAACCTGTTTCATTTCATAAGCATTTAGCGACTAGAGAAATAAGAAAGGTATATTAACTGTGATTATGTTATAGTGATTCTTTATAGTTTCCTCTTTTTACCCACACACTTATCTCCCCCCCCCCGCCACCTCATGTTAGAGCACTCTTCAATCGTATGCAGCTATGGGACCAATTAACACATACTACTGAAATGCTTTTTGGCAGCTTCCCGATGACAACACCACTTTGTCATGGAGATTTCAGTGTGTGATTAGAGCAGCAAACATACTTATTTTATAAAGTTACAACTGAATTTAAACAATTTCCAGAACTGTTTTTTAAGAAAGAACTGTTTTTTCCAGAAAGAACTTCTCAGCCTCCCTCCTCTTGAACTACTAGTGCTGCACATATCTGATATTTTAGACATTATTTGTTATTGTAGGTCAGGGCTCCACACTTATAATAAACACAATGTTTTGAGTAAAAGGAGGATAGTGGAGAATGAATGACAATTGTAATAGCAAGTAGTTGTGATCCAGATACCTGTATTCCAGCTAGGGGAAGGAAGAATACATGGAGGGGGTGAGTGCCTGGTTGGGCTGGCAGAATCTATTAAGGTTCCTTCAGAGTTTATGTATTCTTGGCAGTTATGCGACCTGAGACATCTGCATATGGAGAGTCAAAAAAAGTCAAGATGAGAGGCAAGATTCCACCCTTTTCTGTACATTAGAACAAATGTAAAAGGGGCAGGTTTTCTCTTTTTTAATCTATACTTTTTATTTTTTAATAAACACACAAACACAACAGACAAAACACAACAAACACAATAAAAATATCTTCCATTACAAATTGTAAAAAGTGTGTCAATTGGTTACAAAGAGCTTCCGTGCATCCCTTCCACAGTCATCATCTACAATTCAAACCATGTTATATTTTAAATCATATACATATACATACATATACATATACATACATACATACATATACACATATACATATACATATACATATACATATACATATACATATACATATACATATACATACATATACATAACATATACATATACATATACATATATATATATATATTATATATATATAGATAATAATATTTGTGCTGATAAATAAATGGTTAACACATCTGCCTAGAGGCAATACAGCACAGGCTCGATTCCAGTAAGGGTATGGCAAGCTGATGAGAGCTAAATAGCTTGAAATAGATCTATACTAGTCTCCCTTTATTTATTTATCAGCACAAATATAACAAATGTAACAAAAAGGCAACAGTAAAAAAAATGGGTTTCCGTCTGATGGTCTCTTGTGACGAGCCGAAGGACAGAGAATGGAAGTAGTGATCTTCCTCCCATACTTGGGCATACCAGGGGTTGTGACTTTAAGTATATACCTCCCACCCTGGCTGGCTGATAAGGAGTCGTTCTCTGTAGCTCAAATGGTTTAACTCCCTGCCTGGGAGGCAATGGAGCACAGGTTCGATTCCCAAACATGGGTATGGCTAGCTGATGAGAGCTAAATAGCTTGAAATAGATCTATACTAGTCTCCCTTTATTTATTTATCAGCATAAATATAACAAATGTAACAAAAAGGCAACAGTAAAAAAATATTGGGTTTCTGTCTGGATGGTCTCTTGTGATGAGCCTAATGACAGAGAGTGGAAGTGTGACCTTCCTCCCAAACTTGGGCATACCAGGGGTTGTGACTTAAGTATATACCTCCCACCCTGGCTGGCTGATAAGGAGTCGTTCTCTGTAGCTCAAATGGTTAACTCCTGCCTGGGAGGCAATGGAGCACAGGTTCGATTCCCAAACATGGGTATGGCTAGCTGATGAGAGCTAAATAGCTTGAAATAGATCTATACTAGTCTCCCTTTATTTATTTATCAGCATAAATATAACAAATGTAACAAAAGGCAACAGTAAAAAAATATTGGGTTTCTGTCTGGATGGTCTCTTGTGACGAGCTAATGACAGAGAGTGGAAGTGTGACCTTCCTCCCAAACTTGGGCATACCAGGGGTTGTGACCTTTAAGTATATACCTCCCACCCGGCTGGCTGATAAGGAGTCGTTCTCTGTAGCTCAAATGGTTAACTCCCTGCCTGGGAGGCAATGGAGCACAGGTTCGATTCCAAACATGGGTATGGCTAGCTGATGAGAGCTAAATAGCTTGAAATAGATCTATACTAGTCTCCCTTTATTTATTTATCAGCATAAATATAACATACATATATATAAATATATATATATATATATATATATATATATATATATATATGTTTTTTTTATTTGTGCTGATAAATACACACACACACACACACACACACCACACACACACACACACACACATATATATATATATATATATATATATCTATATATATATATATATATATATAAACATTACTATCATCATACCTTAATCCTCATATGACTATAATTGTTTTTACATCCTTTATATAAAATATTCCAAAATTAAAGCAAAACCACATGATGGCATTCCATTATCTATTTTCAATATTATCCAGCAACATTACATCTTTACAAACACTTTCTAAATAAAAATTAATTAGGTTTAATAACAAAGTTTCTAAGCCTCCTTTCTTAATCACTGTTTACAATTTATATCCAATTTCCCTTTAGCAGTGTCAATACAAATATTACATTATATCATTATCAATCATTTATTTAACAATATCCATCATCATTTCATTTTTTATCTTAGTTTAACTAAATTAACTTACTCTTTTTAAAAAATATTATAACTTTCATACATAACAGAGTTTCTAAACTTCCTTTCATGATCACCATTTAGATTTTATACCAAATTTCCTCTTATCAAAACCAATACATATGTGTACACTGTTATCATTATCAATTATTTATCTAACTATATCCATTATCACTTCATTTTTAACATAATGCTCTAATTTTAACTAAATTTGACTAATATTTATTAGTTTTCATATCCCAACCTGTGTCTTTCCAGTAATAGTGCAGTCTTATATCTTTGCATTGTGGAATTAGTCTTCTGGTTATTTCCTTAATCAAATTTGTGGTGGACCTCTCTTCGCAACTTGTTGCTTTTTACATATCTTGTAAATCTCAAGACTCTCCATCAGCTTCTTTAATCAGCTTGGTTATCAGTATCATCTTTTGTCAAAGTTTCTCATCCTTAAATCCATCAATTCTTCTCTTTTCTTCTTCTCCTATACCTTGGAATCTAGGGTAGAGATCCTTTCCATCTATCATCCCTTTCTATGTTCCACTCTTTCCATCTCCAACCACACTCAGTTCACCATCAGTATCCACAATTATCTTGCCTCTTTGTTCATCTCTCCCCTGGGTTTTTAGAACTCTAACCTCCACTTTTTCCATTTGCTGGATATCTTCAACTCTTCCATCAAATTTCATTGCATTACAATTATATTTTCCAATCTCTTCTCAATTCTCTCTGTTGTTTCTAATAATTTTTTGAATTTCAAACATAATCTGTTGTAATGTTATGGTTTCTTTGTGGTGCTCTGCCATTCTTTCTGACTAGTAAACACTGCCACTCTAGTTTCAAATAAGGTTTTGTTTTCACTTCTCTCCAGCTGCCACAGAAGCATCCAAAAAGCATCTGCATAAACAACCCATGCTCTTCTTATCTCTTCTGTAAACAAGCTGAAGCCTTTGAAGTGCAAGGTCAAAATGATCAAAGAGAAAAAGACAAAGCAATATTTCCAGGAGTCAACCTCCAACTTCCAAGTGGCAGTGCAACTTCTTTTCCCTCTGATATTATTACCCTCCTTATATTCCTTTATATCTTCTTTTATTCCAGGCTTAAAAGAAACAAATTCTTAAATGGAACAAAATAAAGAAAAAAACCCATCCAAGCCAGTATTATAAAAATAAAGAAAAAGATTTAATCCATAGGTTAAAAAAGAAAAAGAAGAAAACCAATACTTTCACTTTAAAAAGTAGGAAATATTTGCAAAACTTCCATCCATAAAAGAAAATGAATAAAAGGATAACACAATCTCTAATATAGCTTAATTCGCCGCTTTTTCTTTTCTTTGCAAGTTTAATTTAGCTTTGATTTTTTGGGCAGTCTCTTTTATAACAATAAAATTTCCTCACCAGATGGACACACTTTCTCTTTCCGCTTTCCTCCCATTGAGGAACTGTCTCAACTTCAGCAGCTTTTGGCTGCAGTTTTGTCGCTGGCAAGAAGAGATTCTCTTGGATCAATCAGGGACTTTGCAATGTCCCTGATATCAACAAGACATACTCTTCCCTGTCACCATCTCTTCGGGATGGTTTAGGTCCAAAGTGACCATCCCGCGCAAAAAAAAATCGACTGTGATCTCAGAGCTCCAAGATCACATGTCGTACCGTTGCAAACGTCAGCTCCTGTCAGGGGCAGGTTTCAATTGCATGATTTCAGATGCCATTTTGACTTCCCTTCCCTATTAATCTTGTATGCAATATGTTGCTTTATGATGCCAAACCTGAATTTTTTGATCATTAGAAATGATCATTATTGGTTATCCCAACTATTATCTGTTTCAACAAAGATATTTTCTACATTGTTAAGCAGTTGGAACTAGACAATGTTGTCTATTTGTTATAAGTCCTCCAGGAATCTACAGGTAAATCAAGAGGTGTCATCTTGAATTCTTCCTTAAATCCTTCACGGAAATGAAACATGAGAAGGATCAGCATCAAATCTTTATGGTTTAGATAAAACTAGAATTAATCTTTTGGTCATGATCTTTTATAGATTCTTATTTTATAAGTAGACAGAAATGCATTTTCTAAAATGAAACAGTGAAGTGGAATAATAACTTATTTAATTTGTTTCAAAGCTTTACATTTATTATAGCTATGCATTTAATATTATGTTTTAATATGTTTCATTCACCTTACAGTTTTCAAATATTTTGTTTGTAGTTATATGATTTAATTTTAGTTGGTACATGGGATTATCTTTGCAAACAGCAGTGTGTGATGCTGGTTAATAGCATGCTACTTTATTTTATTTCAATTCTGTTCCACTTAGAAATGTATTATGTGCTCCCCGCTGTCAAAGGCTGTGAAAGCTCTTGAAGTAGCATATAGAATGTTATTTTTTTGGTACAGAAGATGCTGAAGAGTAATGATGCCTTTTTAATACAAACAAAGCACAATGGAAGCATGTGTATCTTCTTTGCAAGCTCTAAATTCACTAATCTTCTATCAGATTTTCAGGCTGAATCCTTGCCATGAAGCTGTTCAATTACAGTCATTCAATATTTTTTCCTCTTTTTGTATATAACATACATAGTTGTTTGCAGCTTAGAATGAAGTTGGGAATGGGGAGGAAGATCTAATCCTTTCCCTTGAACCCCTAAAACTGTGTATACTCCCGTCATATGGAGCAGTTACTTGTTTGAGGGGAAAATATGGAGACCAAATCCTCCATTATTATTTTTATTTATTTATTTATATGCCACTTTTATTATTGTTATAAATAATCAAAGGCAGTGAACATATCCAACACACCTTCCTCCTCCTTTTTTCCCCACAAAAACAATGTGAGGTGGGATGGGTGGAAATAATGGCCCAAGGGCAACCAACTGATTTTCAATCAATTTGGAATAGTAAATGCTGAAATTGTGATTCGGTGAAAAAGGTGTCCCCTATGGCACGTTCAATACCTCAGTCTGAATGATAAGAAATTTACTTTGGGGAGTTATAGTTGGGAAATGCCAATTTTATTGTTCTCTTTCTCTTCTCTCCTTCTCTCTTTCTCTGCCATCCCAATCAATTGCTTTAACAGATTGAAATGGACATTCAATTTTAGGATGCTTTTCATTCTGGTATGAAAATGACCCAGACTGCAATGAAATAAATCTTAAAAGTCAAATTCCCTTTTCAACCTGCAATACTGTTATTAATTTTATTAAATCATACATTCCCTCAGAGTACAATGATTGATTTGTACATGTTAGCTAACGCAAGGATATTAGAAAGCAAGATAATGTTTCATTCCTTCAACAGAAGATAGATAATTATATTGTGGAGTATGATTTGATGTTACAATACTTTGCATTTTGAAAGTAAATATGTTATGAAATTTAAGTCAAATCAGAAATTTATTTATTTATTAAATTTATTGATTTCCAAATTTACCACGGGGTAACTCTAGGAGGTTTTATAGTATTAAAAGATAAAATGTTACAAAGCCTGTAGACAGTACAAATTAAATAATATAAAAAGATAAATACTTAACCTTAACTAAAATTGCTTCTAGGCTACAACTTAATACATGCATATGTAGCATATGCAAAATCTCAATTTTTTTCAAACTTAGAATTTGTAATCCAGTTTTCTAACACTTGCTAATCAAAACATATTTTTAATATGTGGATAGAATTTTGTGTTACCTCCTTAATGATATATGGTCTTCTGTTTTTATTATAGTTAGTGGCATTCAAAATCACAGTGATTTTTGTTCTTTTAAAATGGTATAAATATTATTCATAATCATTCAATATATAATTCGAAAGCTAGAAGCTCCATGATATTTGTAAATCCCTTCTTTATTGATTTATCCCCTTTATTTGCTTTCTTGTAAGTTTATATTTATTCTTTATAGTTTTCAATTAAAAATGTTTTAGCCTACATTCTAAACTTCTCTAATAAACATCAGGGCCATATTTCTTTAATGTATAACCTTCATTCAAAACCAATATAATTAAACAATAGTAACAAATTAAGTAAAATTAGGAATGGACAAATTGCTTTCACCCAGTTTCTCATTTTCCCCCCCATTTTTTCTTCATTGCATTCTTAGATTACTTTGCTTTTTTTGTTTTGAAAATAGTTTGTATAAACATCTGTACTCATTATTGTTATCAGCCCAAGTCAATCCAATGCAACATGAACCTTCTTTATAGTCGACTGTGATTCATCAACACGACTGTGATTCATCAACACGAGGCCCATATGGATTAGCAGGGAGATGTTCCCAATCACAAACTAATAGAAGTGCACATTTTAAAGATAACACTGTTTTGGTTAACACATTCCTCTTATGTGTGAAATTAGATTGTTAATTAAATTTCTCCTCTATCACTAATTTAAAGTGTCCCAATTGATATGGAGCACTGATTGTATGGGTTTCCTTATTCAAAACTGCATTTGATATATCTCCGCTCTATTTTAACAATTAGCTTAATAATTTACTGGATACTCAAGATTTCTTTTTAAGTATATCATGCAATTTTCTTGATTCTCTCTCTCCCTCTCCCTCCCTCCCTCCCTCCCTCTCTCTCTCTCCCCTCTCTCTCTCTCTCTTTCTCTCTTTGTCTCTCTGTCTCTCTCTCTTCTATCCATCTATCCATCATCCATTCATCCATCCATCCATCCATCCATCCATCCATCCATCCTCTATCTCTCTATCTAACTAACTAGCTATCTAGCTATATCTATTATTTCCCTTTCGAGTCATGAATGCTCTACCTTTAATGATTCTTTCAGGAGCCTTTCTTCTCACTAAAAGAAAAGTATATTACAGGTTAAAACAGGCAAAAATCTGCCTCAAAATATTATAAAGATAGGTTAGCATAACATAGGTCTTTCACAAATAATTGCATTTCTACGTCAAGGCTAATAATATATTCGCTAACAGGTTTATCTGAGCCACAGGCTTGTAGAAAGGCTACCATAATGGGATCTACAGTCCACCTTCCCTTAAGTTGTCACAACAGAAAGATACGGATGTTACATTATGTCATGTCACGGTTACAGGAATTTAATGCCTTCCACTTCACTGTGGGGAAGGTGTGAGGGGAGATTTTCCATTTTACACAATGACTATCCTGTGTGCTGTTTTCATTTGCAATGACTATCAGGAGGCACCATGTTACCATATCATCTACATTGGGAATAATCAGCCAGATAAAAAGGGAATTACATCTCAAGTTCAAACATTCGAAATAGCTTCAGCAAAAGCATTTCCTTTTTTATTTTACTCTACTATTCATGAATAATTATGAATTATTCATAAATCACATTTGACTGATATTTGTGACAATTTGATAACATCAACTTCTCTCCCAAGTTGTAATTTTTTTCTTTTTCTTTTTAGAAAACCTCTATATCAATATATATGTTTATGAGACATATTTAAAATTATACTTCCAGCTCCTGGAGTATTTATACAGTAGCCTCTTTTTGACAATTGTTCTGTCTTTTTCTTTTAAAATAACTTCCTATCTAAGATTCAATAAATAAATGCTGCTAAAATGTCTGCTCCTGTTTCTCCCTTACTCTTAGCTCTAGTAATATAGTCTCATAAGACAGGAAGGTCAAACTTAGCATAAGAAATGCAGGATTTTTTTCCAATTAGCCCTTTTTTTTGTCTTCCTCTGTTCTGCATCAGTAAATGAAAAACAGGAAACCAATCAATTACAAGTTCAAAATGCTTTATTTCTAGGTTATTATACCCTGATCACAATCAAAAGTGCATAATTTCCTTTGCAATTTGAAGCAATGGCAACTGCAAGAGGAAACATCTGACTAGCCAGCGTTGTCTCTATCTGAGTGGCAAGGAATTCTACAAGCTAGTCTGAATGACATGTAGGCATGAAGCAAGAGCAACAGGAAGAGAGATCTGAAGTCAGAGAGGACATTAATTTCCAGAGGAGAACTAAGGACCTGGAAGTAGCTGTTTTTATGTAGCCCCAAACCTTGGCTGTTTTTAATTTAGCCCTCAAGTATGGCTTGATCAGAGATGTTGATACCCTCTCAACCAAAGAGATATTCTGGCTATTTTACTGAGCCATTTGATGCTGTTGAAAATTACTTAGGCAAACTCCCATGCCCTTTGTTGCCTGAATCAAGTCTCAACTCTTCAGATATATTGTCCCCTAGACCAATATCTTCAGTTAGTCCCTTGTCAGATCAAAACCATCTTCTTCCTCTTCCTGCTTCTCCTTCTCTGCCTCCCCCTTTCATCTTATTGATACGAGCGTTTCTTGAAGTTTTTAAATTGATTCATGATTCAAATTAAATCATGCAGGTAATGATTTTTTCCCCCTATAACTCTTGTCTTGCGAAATCTTGTTCACCTGAATATAATCACAAATGCTTTTTTTTGCCTTATGATTTAACAGTGCTGGAAATGGCTGAATTTATGTCTCACCATATCCATTGCTATATGAGCCTTAAATACTAGACAGCAATAAAAAAAACAAATAATGCAACTTACAGAATTAAAAATCATTCTAGTGAAACACCTAATTTAAAATAATATGTTTCATGAGTAGGGAGCATGTTGACAATCCTGGCACTGTCAAAAAACTCTGGGTTGTTTTCAACTTGCTGAGGAAGAATATATGTATATAAACTGAATAATGAAATTTCATTGTTTTGAATGTTTTTATTATACTTATTGTGTAAGGCTGTTACTTGTGTTAAATATACATTTTATATCTATACAACAACAATTGCAAAATATCGAGTAATATTTGTTCTCTGTGTGCATGGTTTATTTTGGTGGAAGGAAGAATATTTCTGATATTTAAGTTCTTGGAAAATGGGTTTTATATACAGTACCCCAGACTAATATAAACAGCATTTTGAGATGGCAAATGTTAAATTTCTGTTTCTTTAGCTGACAGGTGCCTGCCTATAATTAGATGATATAATTATATGATATTAATAAAATTTACAACTAGACAAGATGTGGACAATTAAAATTCATGCTTCAAGGGATGTTTAGCAACCTTTACAAGAGGACTTTCAATCTTCCTTCCCCTAAATAGGTGGGTATTCAAAAGTAAATGGATATTTCAACCCTAATCACACATGCAATAAATTCAGTAGCAGAAAAAGAAAAAAAGAAGAAAGGAAAGCAAGTAGGTCGAAAGAGCAGAAAACACTGTAGAAGTTGCATTGGGATAAATTAAATAAGCCTGAACAGGATTTGAAGCAGGAGGAGGGCATTATTTAACAACAACAATGTTAGTAATAATAATATCAGAAATTTAGAAAGGAGTTGATTGAACTGAGGAAACAAAGGTCATTTAAGGAATAAATGTCATTTATTGTCTTTATCTTTAATAAAGGAAAATTCAAAGAATTCATGAGAAGCCTTCTATGAAACAATTACACTGAAAAGAATCATATCCCACCTGCATTTCCACTGAGTTGGGCATATTTGCCTGGTTGATAGATACATTCTGAATTGAAAGGAGCTTGCCAGTCACTAAAATCAACTGATTTTCTTTTTCATCTTCTCTCTCAATCATCATGAAAATCTACATGAAAACTTTATGAAGATCGATATAAGGATTAGCAAGCCATGGCTCCCATTACCTCAAAGCTAGCATACATCTCATGAATATTTGTCTGCAAAATGGTTGAATTCAGGTGGTCTAATTTAAAAAAAAACAAAATCATGAGAAGCAATGACAGGTTCTTCTCATTCCTCTCTTTAGTATGATTTCAAAGTCCACATACAAAGCAAAATCATGACAATGAAAATTTGGCAGCAATATAACTAAATTTCGGCAACACTGTTTTTCTTTCTGTATATCTTCCACCCTCACAATAAAGATAGGAATGGGTGTCTTAAACCCCACCTTTTAAAACCCCATCTTTTATCCCTATTTTAGCACATAGAATGGTTTCCTGCAGTTCTCCAGAAGATCAAGAAGCCAAATTGGTAGGCAATAATTCTTTAGCAGTTGCTAACCTCACTTTTGATCCAGGTTGGGACTGGCCTTGCTTTACCTCAGGGGTAAGTCTTGATCTGGGTTGGACTGGCCTTGTTTACCTCATGGGCCTGAAAGGTTTGTCTAAGGTCACTTTCCATCTGCCTTGAGAATCTGTCCAAATTCAATTTCTCTACCAGATATAAAGGCAGAGATAAATCAGTGGATAAAAATATATTTTACAGCTTAGTCAAAACTTAGACTGCAGCAGTTTAGGATGGATGTCATGGATTCTCATTATCTATATTTGAGGACAGGTACTGTGGCTGGAAACAGATGCTTCTTACTTATATTCATCCTTTAAACCATGTACAATGACTAAGGAAACCCTAGGGGCCATTTTGTGCATACATTTGCCTTGAAATATAAAATATTGCCATAGTAAATATATTTATAAAGTCAGATATTTTCCTTAAGGAACTCTCAATCTTCTTGATTTAGACTGAGCTCCATTTATGCCTGGAGGTATATTCCCCAGGGAATAACTTGCTGATAAATGTTGGGTTGGGATTAAACAATGAGAGGAGCCAGAACCAAATGTATGTGAACAAGGTCCTATTCTTTCTTTACAAGCATCTTCATTTCTGTCTTTATCTGATTCAGAATAGTACAGATAGTTTTTTCCCATACATATGAATTGGTGGTTTGTAGAAGGCTTTTAGGTTCTAATTAAAAACTCAATTGTCCTTCCTCTCTCCACCTCAGTTAAACAGTTAACTCAATTAAACCTACCCCTTAATATCTATAATAAATTGAAAATATACTATACCTAAAACTTTCTATCTAATAATAAGTGTGGAATGACCTTTATTCTTTCCAGTGACTCTGCTCTATGCTATGTGGTTCCGCTAGAAGAAAGTGTGCCTTTAAATGATAAAATGTTTTTAAAATACATACTTGTAAGTTATAATAAAGTTTAGAGGTAAATTGATTTCAATGCGACTCCAGAAAGATGAAATGAATTGGAATAAGCTGTGATGGCAAATGCAAAAATAAACTGGTTTTCAACTAGGAATAAATAACTTTCATGTTTACTCCATATATAGAAATTTTAAACATGAGATTAGTTTTGCCCCATTTAGTAAGAAATTTGGAGATTGTTGAGGGAAAATGCCTTATAAAAGGGAAATGAAAAAAAATCCAGCCTGTGGTATGTAGGATGTTTCTCCACTGCTCCTGGCTAGTTCTGGTCCATTTTCAAAGTCAATCTTCCTTTTATTAGTTTTTCTTGCCACCTCACATTTGATCCCATTCTACTCTGATAATTATCTACTGATGAACAAACAGATGAATGGTCAAAGTTCTGAGCCACTTAATCTCATTTATTACCAACTTTCCATGAGATTGGAGAGAACAAAAAGTGGTGTGTTGTAAGTCAAGTTCATAAACATATAAACAAATTTGCAGGACTTCAATGCCATACTTTTAAGAAATAAATTCAAAAGCCCTGAATAAACTATTCTTGATGGATGGTATTTCTGCTTTAGGACCACATTAAGTAATATTCATAAGCATTGTAAATGTTACCTTAAAATGTATTGTATTATTGTAATTGTTTTTCTTTACAAAAGGTAAAACACTATCCTAAGGAGCCTTAGTATTTGCAAGGCATCTGCTACATTCATTTGGAGCAATTTGTATACATTTCTTTCTGCCATTCATCCTGTTACTATGTCAGTCCCCTGTTTCTGCTGTTGCATTGCTATTTGTAATACACGGTTTTTACAAGAGTAACAGAGTCAGTCTTTGGAATAAAAACAAAAACAGCGGCTGTAGCACCTTAAAGCACCAGCAGGTTTATTGTGCTATGCTTTCTTGTAGACAGCTGTCTATATTCAGTGCACAATGTAGTTGTTCTACGTGATATTTTAGAACAGAATGGAACATCTGTTCCCGAGAATGTTGTTTTCCCATGAATCAATCCCCTTAGATTCTTCTATTATTTTGCTAGTAGGCAAAATTTCAATTAGCTTAATGGAAAAAGTGGAATCAAGTCATGAGAGAATTTTAGAGCTAGATCACATTGATCACAATAGTTCATCCTTCAGATAGACGTGGTTAGACAAATAACTGGAATAGATTTCCTTCGGTCCCAAAGAGGGTTTCAGTTGCAGACTCTTCTGTCTACTTTAGAGCATTGATTTATCCCTGACATATATTCTATAACAACAACAATTCCTAATTGTTGACATATTAAGGCTTCTGTTTTTAAAAAAAGTAAAACTGGAGAAATACAATCAAAACATAATGCCTGGCAGAGGGATCCCTTTTCATCTTTGACCAAAGATACCACAAAATATTATGCTGTTAATTCCACCAAACTAGTTGTTCCACTTCCATTCATATATGATTTAACCTGGTAGATATTATAAAACAGTAATAAAATAAGAAAAACAGATAAGCACCCTTTAGTTGTTGTGATAAATAGGCAACTTCCAGATTAGACTAATCAGAGGTCTTGCTGAACCCAGCTACACTTACTCCAAGGGAAAAGGTCTGGAATTTCAGCTTTAAGTATTATTTGTTTTAAAGGAAGATATTGATTAGCAGAGGGCACATGCTTCTCTTGGTGACAGTTGCAATACACAGCATGAATATCAATGTTGTTTGCATGAGAAAGAATCTTTCTTTCCCACCTGAAGTCTCTCTTTAGATATTGTTTGTTATCTGTTAGGCTACAGAGGGAGAGTCTTCTGCAAATCTTTCCTTGATTCTTCCTTCCCCCCATTAAAACTTTGGTGATTTCGTCATCCTGCTGTGACTCCATAAGCATAAGCAGCATGGCCTTTTCTGGCCTTCTTTCTCCCTATACTGGAACTTCTGCAGAAATTCTTCAAAGACTTCAGAAAGGAAAAAGATCTATTGTGCAGATATGTATTTTGCTCATCCAATACTGAAAATGGCACATTACTATAGATGCAAGCACTTGATTTTGGGGAAAAAAATATTGATTTTTTTAAAAAAAATAGTCTTATAAGCAAATAACTGTTATCCAATTTCTGTGTTTTGAGCATCACCCGAAAAGATATGCTGGCAAATCTTTACATCTGGTTTAGATATGGGAAAAATATGATGAGAATGAGAAGGAGGATTTTCTTCCTTAAGAAACATGTTTTTGTACTTGGATGTCATATGTGAAACTTGAAGGCATTATAGGTAGTCCTTGACTTATGACCACAATTGGGACCAATGTGGTCACACAATGTGGTCCTAAGTGAGTCATCACATGATCGGATTTGATTTTACCATTATTGATCATTAAGGCAGTCATGTCGTTGTTAAGCAAATCACATAGTCATTAAGTGAATTTGATTTCCCCAACTGATTTTACTTGTTTGAAGCTGACTGGTAAGTTTTGCAAATTGTAATCAGGTGACTGCAATATGCTACAACAGTCATAAATATGGGAGTGATGTGATGGTCATCTCTCTCTCTCTCTCTCTCTCTCTCTCTCTCTCCCTCTCTCCCTCCCTCCCTTCATCCCTTCCCCCCTCTCTCTCATTTCTTCTTTCCCCATTAGCTAAAGCCAAAAGCTAAGGAGAGCTGTAGCATTGCCGAGCTCCATAAAAAACAGCCCATCTCCCTTGTTTATAGCTATTCATGCCAGGGAAGAGAAGCGTTTTCCCCCCAATTCATTGCAATAGAGAGTACATAACCTTCCTTTCTTTAGAATAGCTTGGCAAGACTGTTTTACACTGTTCCCATCACAATTAGCTGCCTTATCACCATCTGTCCCCCCTTTCAGTTACAAATGAGAGCAAAAGTCCATTCACAAATTGATTGAAAGATCTTGTTCTTTCTTTCTTTCACACAGCCTCATAAGATTGTTTGGTTCTCTTGTGACGCAGGACTGAATTTGAAGAACAGGAGAGAGGGCAGAAGTTCAATATTCTCCCTGGAAATTCCCTGATAAAACCTTTGTATTTTGCAGGAAGGATGGCATTTGCTCTGCACAGGAATACATTTTTTATGGTCACTTTCAATGACAGCAACAAGCCTGCTTTCCCATCTGTGCTTTGGTCTCCTTTCTATGTTTGCTTCTCTACCAAATCACCGAACTCACTTGTGAGAAATATGTTCCTAATATAAAAATACCCCATAGGGGTATTGTGATATATTTGCCCAACCAGCTCTAATGGTATGAAATTGCTTTAAAGAATGTCAAATGAGTAATGCTTGATGCACCTTGCTGAGAGGTAAAGATAAATCTCATCTGTTTTTAGGGCTCAGCGTCCCTTGGAGACTTCATTTGAAGATGCAGGTGCAGTAAGAACTCAGCTGACCTGCCAGAAAACTCACACTGTTGGAGCCAGCATTCCCATGAATCATTAGACTAGCAATTTCAGCCTTTCCCCAAATCTCAGAATTGCTTTCATCATGAAGTCACAGTTTCCCTTTTGTTTTCAGCTTGAAACAATGTGGCATCAACTTCTAACATATTGTGGCTGTAAACAGAAGTATGCAAGAAGCTAAGGTTACGGTACACTGCCATTTCACGTATCACTGTTCCCTGACATATTTGTCAACCAAATAATGCCATATGGTCAATGCAACAAAATAAATTGATCTATTGCAATATTCATATCTGTTTGGATTTCCTCGGCAAAAAAAAAACATTATTATTTTAGCCTTATTTCTTTTATTCCACATCCTTTTTAATCTTTCTTTTGTTTCCAAAATTAGGTTTAAGTTCTTTCTAAATTAGATAGGAAATTGTAAACAGGAGCACAATATTTTACTACAGCCCAGTATGGCTAATGACCAGCAGCCATATGTTGTAAAACTTCAGTTCTGAAGTAGTAGCCAGCCCAGATTCACAAGTAATGCAGCCAGGTCTGGAAAGGGTGCCAAAGAAGGAGATTTAAATTAAGCTAGTAAATTTGAATGGCTTTTCTACCCAAAATGGCAGGTCTATTTGGGCAGTGTTTCAAACATATTGGTGGAACTTGTTTTGTTGTGGCAAGATGTCAGTCATACATTTCTATGGAGACTGCTTGCCATCTTTCTAGCAAGTGAAAGCATATTAGAAAAATGAGTTCAGAAATGCTCTTTTCAATCCCTTCTGCTTATAAAGTTTTTCCCTGTTTGAAATGCACTGAGTGACTCACAACATAGCAGCAAAAAATCCATCTTCAGAATGAATTTATGGCCTCATTCAAAATACAGAGGATGACCACCTGGTGAGTAATGGACTGCATCCAGTGGCCAGAGCCATTTTAAGTGCACCCTGGAGACCAAACAAAAATTAACCAATGATTAAATAACCCAAAAATCTCCTTCCAAATTTACATAGAAAAAAACATAGTTCTTTGAAAATGAGAGGTTCATCTCTTAGGAGCATTTGTGTAAGATGGGGTAACCAGAAGTCCTTTCCTTTTATTAATATTTCATGCATAAACACAAAAAAGTGGGACTTCAATGGCATGACCATATCTGTTCCATAGGCTTCTTGCCCCCTCCCTTATGGACATCCATGAACTCTCTAATATTAGCATTTTTTGATAGATTTTGTAGACAACATTTGAATTAAAAGTTAATACTATTATGGAGTACTGGATATTAAGCTGATTAAATTGATAATAAATCAGTATACTTTGTTTTCTGTTCAGATGATATACAACTTTCCCTTTTTATCCGTATTATAGTGGCAATAAAGCCCCTGATATATGGTTCTTGGCCACTACATTGACTAAGCACGCATGTTGTGGAAGACTGTACTGTGGGAAAAATTGAAAGGAAAAGATTTCTAGGTCTTAAACATAATATTCTAAATGGCCAATGGAGCCACAGTAATTATAGATGTTCTATGCTGTTAATCTGAATATATTATGATATGATTGGAGTAAAAATGTACACATTCAAGAAGAGGAAATAAGACTCAGGTGTAAATATTCTTCGTTCCTGAAAATAGAATAATAACTGGTTTACAAAAAAATGGGGATGTATCAAGAAATATTTCTGTTTATAGGTTTAGATAGATTTATTCCTCACCTTTCTATTACTTACATCCACTTTCTTCTGACTGTTACACAATGTAGCCCAGCTCCTATTGAAAAATGTATTTTTAAATAAAACATGGATAAAAGCTCTATAATAGATTCAAGCACATCAATAGATCAACTGAGGCTGCAATCTTATGCTTATTTATCTCAGATATTTTTTCTAAATAAGTATGCATCAAGTTGCACTATAAAAGAAAACCCCAATACTAGTCCAACAACATTTCACGTTGAAAGATCTTCTGAGGCAGGTCAATAGGTCTGTTACATTTCAGGAAAAAAAGACACTGCACCATATAGGCAGTATTGCAACTTCTGAAATCAGTGCTATTTTTCAGGGAAATGTATATGGAAAATGGAGAATGAGTGATTCCGATCCAAGGCATTTAAATTTTATAATATTATAAAATTCACAGTTTTCATAAGAGCACTTTGCAAGTAGGTTGAAATAGAATGCAAAGATAAAAGAAAAGAAAATCTAGAGTTCTAGACCTGGTAGAAATTGTTGTTTGAGATGGCATCTTCTTCTATGCAGTTTCTGAATATGTATATATGTATGCAGATATGTGTGCATATATACAATCTTTGTTCATGTCACCACTATACATTTTCAGGAGACCATTAAACCAAAAATGGCTAGAATTTCCATGACATTTTCTTAATCCAAGTTGAAAACCCTGTGATAAGTACCTACAAGATCTTATGAGATCTCATGGAAAAATGAAAAAAAACTTATCCAATCTTACACAAACATGTGAAAATTTTGAGATTGTTAAGAAATCGCATAGGGGTACATATGGAATATGTCTTAAGTGCCCTGATGCTTATTAGTTACCACACTGCCAGAGTTTGAGGCATAGCACATGCCATGTCTGCTGGACTATTGTAGGGAGAAAATTGAGAAAGAGGTAGTTTGTTTTATTTTATATTTTATAAAGCTATATTATATATTATAGCTTTAATATCAGTAATGTCATTACAATATTTTCATTGACTTTCATACACATCATATTAACTTCCACAAAGCAATTCTTTCTAGAAAACTAGATTCAATGTGGGAGACATACCTTATGGCAATCTCTTTCCATAATTGAAAAAGTCTATCTTCAATTATTAATGCCTCATCTTATTTTTTTTAATAATTGGGGAAGTATGTTTGAACGGAAATAAAGCTCCATGTATTTTGACCCTAAGATGATCAAGATGTAAACGGTTATAAAAACACTATCAAAAAGAAATGATTAGTGGACTGGAGGCTAAAACATACAAAAAATGATTGCAGGAAGAGCCAAGGTGGTGCAGTGGTTAGGGTGCAGTACTGCAGGCCACTTCAGCTGACTGTTACCTGCAGTTCAGCGGTTCTAAACTCACCGGCTCAAGGTTGACTCAGCCTTCCATCCTTCCGAGGTGGGTGAAATGAGGACCCAGATTGTTGGGGGCAATATGCTGACTCTGTAAACCGCTTAGAGAGGGCTGAAAGCCCTATGAAGCGGTATATAAGTCTAACTGCTATTGCTATTATTGCTATTGACAGGGGGAAAGATCTCTTAGATTGATCAATCAACACTTGAGATGAACTTTTAAGCATTCAATAAATGAAGATAAAAACAAAAAATATTCAGAACTGTTTCTAAAAAACTGCATTATTAATCTGGTTTGAAGATAAACTTCAAACAATAGTTAATGCTTTGGTTATAAAAGTATACAGGAGCAAAGAAATGCATCCCAATTGAATAATATGGTTTTATTCTGGGGGTTTAGTAGGCATTTTGAACATGCCCTTGACTTCCTAGTATAACAAACAGTAAGGGAGGAATAAAACCCTTGGGCAACAGAAATTAATTTTGGACCTTGTTCTTAAGGTTTTGTCTTGATTCAATGCAGTCATCTATCAATTTGGGTACATGGCAGTTCTTCTATGACCTTTCTGAAATAATGTTGCCTTTGGTAGGAAACTCCAAAGTTTAGTGACAAACGAGGAAGAAGTGGAGGGAATCTTCCCAGGAAATAGCCTGGTTAAAAAGAGACTTTAAATCAAAGCAGTAATATAACAACTCCACACACATCAAATTGCAATGTCCATAAAATGTACTGAGGAAACATTGAAGCACAAGCTGCTTATTAAACACAGTCAGAAAACATATAGACCTGCCAAAGTTAGGTTGTCAAAATTTAGCAGTTCAATTTGTGACAACTTTTAGAGAAACAAGAAGCAAAGCAAGATAACCCTTTGGTTGAATATAAAATTTGAAAATGCCAGCTTTATTTCTTCTAAATATGCCCTGTGGTCCTTGGGTGTTTATTTATTTATTGATTTGTTTATTTTTAAGAAGGGCAACCTCTGACTGCTGAAGTTGAAGCTATGCAATAATAAAATACACTGTACAGAAAATAGATGGACAGGATGACTAAGCATAACTTTGAATATCCATGTTTTGTGCGTAGATCATTCACAAAACTATATTCCTTAGTTTTAACTTAAAGCACAGTATTGCAGGCAAACTCTACCCACAGCTCGGAGTTTGATCCTGATGTGGCTCAAGCTTTATTCAACCTTCCATTATTCTGAAGACAGTAAAATGAAGACCCAGATTCTTGGGGAAAGTATGCTGACATTGTAAACTGCCCAGAAAGTGATGTAAAGTGTTTGGTGCATTATATAGGCCTAAATGTTATTGCTGTTGTTATCTCACAATTTACGGTCCTCAAGAGGCGATGTACAGAGTTAAGGATTTACCACTGGTTCCCTTGGGTCTTACACTCTAGTTGCTCTTAGCTTGATGATCTCAGAGACTGTAATAATCATGCAACCAGCTCTGATTCTCTGCATCTCTGACTCATAGTATTTTGCTAGAATATGCTTTAATGAACTCTATCATGTATTTCCTTAAATAAAACTTTTTTTCTTGTTAAAGTTGTAAATCTCCATTAATCCTTGCTCAAGTTAGATTTTTTACTTTCATGAATACCATCTCTCCTTCAATACTCTCAACACATGTGAGGTAATCTAAAAACTCTACCTGTTATATTTAATCTCTTAGGGTTCATCCATTCAGGGAAGCCCCTTTTAGTGTGGTAATGGCCATCCAGTAATAGATGTCTCTATTAGTGCAGGCCAGATGCCAGATGCATTAAAAATTATTCACTTAATGTTGCAATTTGGTCCATTTTTCATCCTTCCTTGTTTTAAAAGCCTGAAAACATTAGTTTACGGCTAGTGAGAAGTAGACAAAAAAAATCTTGCTTATCTCAGGATCATGGGAATTGCTGTGAGATCACATCTTTCAGAAAGAGGAATAGCTATAGCACATAGATTAATGCACTTGAGCTAGAAGGTCTTATGCAACTGCGTCTGATGTTCTCCTATTTACTTTTTTTTCAAATCAGCACACTCCATCTATCTGAGAAATTATTATAACATCTTCACTAACCAACTATTAAATTTGTAATTTGGAAAATTAAAAAAAAATGTGACTCATAACTGTCCTGGTTTAAATATATACAGTTGATTTTTGTATCCCTAGGATTTAGTTCTGGATCTCATGGGAAGCCCCACATATGTAGCTATGCATGCAAAAGCTTTTCCTACCAAATTCACACGCAGTGAAAATTGATCCAGGCCTTTACATGAGATAAATGTCACTGGTGTGGAGCTAGGCTTCCATAGTTCATATATTGAAATGAAGTGTTCTGAATTTGTGAAAAGGACATCTGTAATTGATACATCTTTTTTTCAGGTAAATTCTTCTAGATTTTTTTTAAAGGTTAAACATATGTTCATGAAGCATAGCAATATTTCAGCAGTATTTGAGGAATATTTAAAAGAATGGATTTGAGTGAATTATAAATACAAGCCAAAAAATTCCACTGCATATATCAGCACAACATATCTAAGGTGACCAGATTTTCAGATTGGTAAAGAGGGACACCATTGATGGGGGGGGGGTTATTAAAATGTTTATTTTTTGTCAAAAGGTCACCCCAGGACACTGAAACCAGCATAAATACGAATCTGTTGCCAAACAAAATTTTGATCACGTGACCATGAGGATGCTGCAACGGTCGCTAAGTGTGAAAAATGGTCGCAACGGTCGCTAAGTGTGAAAAATGGTCATCAGTCACTTTTTCAATGCCATTGCAACTTTGGTCACTAAATGTTTTTCCCCTCCTCGAGACACCTCACTTCTTCCTTCATTCCTCTTGCTTATCTACCTTCACCTTATCCGTCTTCTGCTCTTTCCCTCTCCTCCTTCCTTTCTCCTTCCATCCTCTCTTCTTTCCTCACTCACTCCCTTCCTCCTTTTCTCTTCCTTCCTCCTTCCATTCTTTCAGCTTCATTTCTTTTCCTATCTACCTTCTCTGTCTTTCTGCTCTTTCCATTTCTCTCTTTCTCTTCGCTTCTGTTCCTTCCTCCTTCCCTCCTTTCCTATTTCTTCCTTCTTCCTTCCTTCTACCTATCTACCTTCACCTTCTCTGTCTTTCTGCTCTTTCCCTGTCTTCCCCTTTCGTAACCTGCGAAGCACCAAGTTATTATCTTCTGTTGTTGTTACAAATT